>NC_086316.1:50888791-50953791 GCF_963924245.1 Chroicocephalus ridibundus
TGAAATTCAGCTTACATGCCAGCAAGCAGTTTAGTGGCAGGAAGTCTTTCCTAGTAGTGCAGTCATGAACTGGTAAACTAGAAGCATCTGTAAAAATTTAGAGGGAGTATCAGCTTTCTCAAAGCTCCAGCCCAAGACTAATGAGGTGCAAATGATAGCGCTGCATAACCCTTCTCCACCCCAATTGTGGAATGAGATATTGCGACAGAAAGAAGTAAAGAAATGAGACAAAGATTTCAAAACTTACAGTGCCCTGAAACAAATACCGGGTTTTCAGAAGACTTTCAAATGGTTGAGGTAGGCCAACCTGCATATTTTGCTAGCAAGAAATTCATACCTCCGTCCTTAACCGCAGACATATTTCCGTGGCACCGAATACTGACAGATGGAGATTGTGGAGAAGTAATTAATTTTTTTTCTACATGTGTGTGAAATTTTACCTGTTGATGTGATTGTTCTTATTAACAGTTGCTCTACTAAGAAATAAACTGCTAATTTGCATCTTTGATAGATCCTCTTCTCTGCTCGCACTGCAGAAAGAGAGGAAGGGGGTAGAAATGCAATTTGTTTGAAGGATCACATCTGGGGTGTGATCTGCTGTATCTTGACACCAGATGGCAGGTTTAGGCTGACAACTAAACCCCAGTTTAGCCTGGTCAAATGGCATCTTAATTTTTTACTTTCTCTGACCATACACAAGAGGAACTACTGCAAAATCACAGTAATTATTTGGTCTCCGACTAAGGAGTCCTCCTCCATTTAATACTCTCCCTGAGTTTATTAATTTTCTGTGCTTCTCACCTCTTCAGTGTTTATAGGAAAGATTGCTTCTCCTTGGCAACACCTAAAACGTTATTGTGCAGCTCATACCTTCTTCCAAGTATGCGTTGTGGGGGCAGAGGTGTGGTGCCTTTAAGTGGCTGATTCTTGTCATAACAGGTATGGCATTAGCCCTGCTGAGTAGTGACTAGAAGTGACAGCATTGCGTTTGAGGTGCCCGGAGGGCACTCAGTCATCACTCCTACACAGCAATATGCCTTTGAAAGCAGTGTATACAGTTGCTTGCCAGTGCGGAGTGTGCTCAATAAAAGCTAAGCAGACAGAGGTTTGATTCTTGTGTTCTTTTATTCACCAGATTTCCAGAAGAAACTCCTAGAAAATCAAGGGCAGATCAGGGCTGTACACTGTTCTGCTTTATTCCACATGTGTGTGTGCACAGAAGTGGCCTTCCCCCTCTCTCCACAACCCCCTCCCTCCCATCCCTTCATTTGGGCGCTTAAGTGCATATCTTTCAACTTCAGGCCACCCAGTCCCTAAAATCTTCATCCAACTTCTGACTTCTCTCCTCTCCCTAGCTTCCATATGTTCCCAAATTTATTCCTACCTACTTGTAAAACAGGGTGCTTTTGTGGTTCTTTTATTTGCGCTTCGTCTTTCATTGTCAAACAATTGCAGTAAAGCACATAAAACTGAAACACAGAAATATGACTATTAAGGTGTTACAGAATCAAAGTGTTCTTGCTTATTAAGTTTATTAATGAATAGTGTGGGCTTCTAAAATATTTTACCTGAAATGGAGTGTACAGAGTTCTTATTTCGGTTAGTTCAGTAAAAACATAATAGCAGAGATCAGTATAAAAATAAAGTAGAATACCATATTTTATTTGGAAGTTACATGTCACAGTATTACATTTTTTATCAAGCATAAGATTTTTATTACATATTTTTTAACCTCTATTTTTGTAATGTGTCTCTGGGACATCAATCAGCCTTTAAACTAGCCTTGGGGCACTTTCCTTGTAAAGTTCTTAATGGATTGCTTTTTTAAGGATTGGAAGTTAAGTAATTTAAGAAGGCCACTACTGCATATATGCGTTATGGGTATGCTGCTACAAGTTTGCCAATATTTTGATATTAGATTTACATTAATATGTTGTTAATGATTTATTTCCAGATGTGGCAATGCAAAACAGAGAAAGGGAGAAAGAAAATACTTGTCCTCTAATACTAAGAGAAAATCTTCACTTTTTATCATTTGCAAATGTTTTTTAGAAATACTAATTAAGCTGTAAGTTTTAGGGGGGGAAGGGGGGCAGAGTGTACCAATTGTGAGAAATTTGCATTTGTGAAAAACATGTGTCTCTCTCACTATGTGTTCCAAGTGAAGTGCCTCAGTACAGATTCCTAAGCTGACTTTGGCAGTGTTAAACACACTTTTTTGGTAGAAGAAAAATGTTTAATGTTTACTTTAGTGTTGGAAACAGTGGACATGTTCTTCACTAGTAAGCGTAATTTTTTTATGTTTCCTCCATTTTTTTTTCTCCTTCTTGAAACGTTATTTGATGTAAAGGATAGAGACCTCTGTCATTTATGTTTATATATGCCAATAGGAGCCTTCATTGCTATCAGAGAGTCTCCTGTGCATTTTCATGATGAGAGATTAATGAATTGAGGCTGAGTGATTCTGATGTTCTACGGATTCTTGATGAGTCTCCTCAGGGTTTTGGAAGGCCTATAGCAGGCATACAAGCACCTTATTAATGGTGATGCAGTCTTTTAGTATGTTAAAACAAACAAACAAACCTGATGGCTGTGATGTGGGAAGTTTTGAGACTCGATGATCTCTGCAAAACAAATTACTTGTGCATGTAAAAACTGAGTTCTGACTACTATCAGGAGTAGTGAAATTTCGTTTTAGGAGCAGTCCAGATTAAGTGGTTGATGGTTTAGAGATCTCTAGCATGAATGAAGAGCTCTTTTAAGCCAAAAGAGCTAAGCATTTTTTAGAATGAATTAATTCTGATAAGATGGGCCTAGTCTGCAGAATCATCATGTTAAATTGGCTTGGTGTGCTGTACAGATGAAGTAACGGCTGGAAAATTCAGTTTTACATCCGGGTTCTATCTCTGAAGCTCTGCAGATTTGGTTGGTCCTTACTGTGGTTTCATTCAGGCTTCTTTCAGTGGTGAACAATGAGCAAATACATGAGTTGCTTTTTTGATATGTGTTAATGTGTGTATTTTAGAGAGAAAATGAATGAAAACACTCTTACCTGAGGAAAAATTCCTCTGTCATTTATCAGAAAATCTGATCAGACCATTTTTAAAATACCAGGATACATTCTGTCCAGTGATGCTACTGAGGATTGAGGGGTAGTTCAAGATTGGGCATCGAGTTTGTCTAAGTTTAAGGGCTTTATAGAAACAGACACTGGTGGAAACAGGCAAGGGAGATCATACAGGATGCTGCGGAGTCACAGTGGTGGTGAAATGTTTTCATTCTAGCAAAGTTTTTGTATTTTTGATGACCTCTTGGAATTAAGTATGTCCTACCTACCTAGTGGCATAACACGAGAAACTTCAGCTTACACAAAAACCATGAAACAGTAGAATGAAATAACTCGGGGATTTTAGGAACTATATGTAACTTTGAAAAATTATGAATCCCTTTTACTGTAGAATTCATTTGTCTTTCAGTAAATGCTGACCAAAAATAATATTTGGTCAGTTTTCTCAAATGACATCCAGTTGCAATAGTATCTTTTTAATACATATTTTAGGCACATTTATAATACCTCTATTTATTTTCTTCAACTTTGATACCCTCTTTTACTTTCATGGCTTCCCTTTTGATTCCTTACTTCAAGACAGGCGAATAGGAAGACTTGCGGTTTATTCTGGAAATAAAACCAATGCTGCTGCATGAATTGTATAGTATGTAAGGAGGTGCTAGTCTGCATTTCAGAAAGTCGCATATACTTTCTTTGAAGGCTAATCATGTCTCTGTGCATATGTTTACGCTCTGCTGAACTCAGAGTCCACTCACTGCCTCTGCCTCTATACTCTAATGCAAATTAAATAATGTAAAGCAGAAAAACTGCATTCTTAGATAATCTAGAAAAGGGTTAATCAAAATCGACAACTGCTAAAAGGAATCCTTAACTGTAGTGCCTAACCATTGTTCAGGCATACAGTACAAATGTGTTCTGCCTAAGTTAGCCAGAACAATGTCTCCAGCTAGTGATTAGGCTCAGCTCCAACTTTCACCTCAGGCAAAATTTATGCAGTTATACTACTGTTTGTCAGGTAATTAAAGGAAAAAGAAGTATCAACCTAAAGTAATTTTTTTTTCAAATTATGTGTAAATAAAAAGTAAATGTTCTAATTGCACAAGGAATAAAAAAAGTTGTCAAAGGCTTAAGTAGCAGGCAAACATATGGGGCTGAGATTTGCATATGAATTCATGGATGCTAAGACACGTCTGTCCCTCAGACATGTCTATGTAGCTCTGTTGAAGATGTGGTGAATCTCCTGTTATGTACTAGTCATTGTGCCATTAAGGGAAATGGGACTGGTGGAGCACAAAGCAAATGGAAGAGGGCTTGGGGAGGGAATCAGAACCTGTCACGTGTCAGCCACTGTAGGGGAGATTGACGGGGAACTTGTAGCTCAGTGTGGTTTAGGACCAGTCCTCTTCTGTCCTGTCTTCATCTATGGGCGAAGGACTTGTTTCACAGTGTCTCCCTGGTTGGGATATACTGCTCTTGTAGGTAGAGGGTGTGCAGCAGAGCTACAACTGTTAATGTATCTTCAACTCTCTTGTTATGTGCTTAATGCCAGATCAAATCGCTATTTGTTACGTTTTCAGTCTCGCCTATCTGGGGTAGGATTTAGAAAAGTGAAAGTTTATTATATAATGATGTGTTAGGATTTCTTGGGCAGTTACTGTTTACAAGTATCATTTACAAATGTTGTTGAATGACTAGTGATTCTCAGGACCCCGATAGAACCTGGTGAGTATCAGAATATAAGCAATATCTGCAAGTTACCTGTATGCATGATGCACACTGGGCTCTGTAGGGAACTTAAATATAATAATGTGGTTAGCTTGACTAACATAGATAGAAACAGATTGTACCATAAATAATTTTAAAAAGAGGTGGAGGGAAAAAGAAAGAAAGATTGCCTGTGTTTAAATTTAGTTTTATGACCATGGGCCAAGAATGGTTAGGTTCATTTTATTGATTCTAGTTTAGCTACTGCTAGGTTTTACATTGTGTTTAAAAGAGGTTTTGAAAGCATTTTGAGGCTACATGTAATCTGTTTTTTTGCTGTATGTTATTACTAGAAAACTCCAGAAGCAGTTTCGGTCTGTCATAAATTGTTCCTCATCAATACCGAACCAAACAGTAGTAAGTTTTGGGAACTGCCTCTATTCCCCCGGTTTAAGGTCACCCTTACACCCTTTAACACATTGATGTATAGTATGCAGACATTACCTGGAGTATTACCTTCTTTTTTTTTAATTTCTCAGATGTAGATTTACTGCTCCTTTACTTTTTACTGGACATTAGCTCAACAATGGTTTAGGATGTAATGACTCCTTTCAGCCAACTTGATTTCTGTGGTTTACGTTCTGCCAGCTTCTCACTTGTTGGCTTGTGTCTATAATACCTTAGCCTTCCTACCAGCCTCTCATCTAAGTCTTGGAAAATGTAGGACTGCTTAGCAGCTCATAGAAGTTATCTAGAGGTACTGATAGGAATTAGATAGATTAGATTAGATGGATTAAATTAAGATGTGTATGTTAATGCATATTTCTCTATAGGCTGTGGATCCTGTGTTAATATACTAATATCCCCATCACAGATTTAAGAGGCCTGCTTCACTTTATTGTACTAATAAGATATTTATGGGTAGGGAGCTGTGCATCACAGTGCACAGTTAACTGATCTTTTGCCTCTGGAGAGACAACTTTGAAACCTCTGAAGTCAAAACGAAAACAGGCTTACAGTTATTATCCAAGTCTTGCTTTGTGCCATCCTACAAAACAAGGTGGCCATGCAATTATGGCAATCTCTATTCATGCAAAGTCTAAGAAAAACCCCAGGACTGATGAGCCTATGGAGATACTAATTTAATTGACTGTCAGGTACTTTTGATAAAATAATTACTGTGATTCTGGTCCTTTCCCTAACATGGGACAAAAGTTGAGTAGTAGTATTCACTGAGACCCTGCGGGATAATTGATCTTCTTATGTAAGTAAGTCATGATGCACGTTTTTAGTTTTTCTCTGTGTTGTTTACATATATATACACATTCAGACTGTGGTTGAATGTAAATACGCTGCTGTGGAGGGCTGTAGAATGTTCTCTGATTCAGCGGTATTTGTAACACATGCATGTATGCCGTGACTGCATCTATAGAGGCCAGTACATCTCACACCTTGGTTTTTTTCAATCCCGTGTGGCTGAGTGAAGCAATTTTTCGTGGTGGTGTTCCTGCAACTAAATCAGTTTTGTTTGTTTATTTTAGGCACTATCTTACTTTTTCTTCTTCTTCAGAATTTATGTTTATTTTGTCTGAGGTGTCCCATCTCCAGGATTGCCCTTCTTGTGGTAATCACATCTGTTCACTGAAAAGGCTCATCTGTCATTCAGTTACCCAGTCCTGTCCCCCTCACTTGCAGAGGAATGAAGGCACACAGCGTGAAAGGATTATGAGTCACCTCAACCAATAACTTCTGAGAAAAATAATCAGTTGTCCATCTCATCTGGAAAGTCTGGAGGGACTGTGGAGCGCTTTGGCCTCAGGTTTGGACAAGGCAAGAAGTAATCTCAACAAAAATCAATTTGTATCATACAGAATATCCAATGCCTGGTCCTGGAAATCTAGCATCAGAAATCATTTCTGAAGGTGAAATTTTTACGCTTAGTCAAGGATTCCTGATGTACCTTACATTCTTCAGCAGTCTTCCATTCAGCTGTCAAAAAATATGCGTTTCTCATTTGCATCCAAGCTCATTTTGTCAGCTGTCTCCTGTTTGTCAAGCAGATTATCCACTGTATGATTCCCTCAGAAAAAGGCAACGTAGCCATTAGTACTACTCATCAGAATGAATTTTCATGAAGATATACAATTGAGTCTCCAAACTGAGTTTCACAAATGATACTGTAAAAAATATTTAATGACTTGTCCTATATTCTCTTTTCTTTCTAGTCATGTCTTTGGGCCTGTGCTGCCAGATACTCTTCAGATCTTCATAAACAGTCTATAGAAGTGTGATACAGTACCTCACCAGTTTTCAACACTGTGTAACTCCAAGCACCCTTCTTAATCATTCTCAGAGAATCGTCAAATTGTTAGGAGAATGATGTGACCACCTGTTCTATGGCAGCTATTTCTGAGAACCAGGGAAAAAATAGGAGATCCATCAGTCCTGGACTTAAGAGGGTTGAACTCCAGAATTAACGTTCAGACTGATGACACTCTTGTTGCTCCAGCAAGACTTTCATTTTAACCTGCAAGGTTCTTTCTGGTATGCCTTTTCTTGTGGTAGGCCTCTGCCATTTCTGATACCACTTCCTACTGGACCTTTTCATGAAGATCCTGAAGATATTAAAAAAAACACAAATTGTGATCAGGCCATATCTCTAAGATTGGCTCATAAAACAAATGGTGCAACTTATTGAAAGTTGTGCTGTAATTCTCTCTTGCCAAGTGTTGTACTGTTGATTGATTTATAAGCTCTGACAGAGCTAAAAAGGTGACTCTGGTTACCTCTGTTCTCTTGGAATGGAAAGTGGCCATATTTGGCTGTAGGACATCCTGTACTTCTATGCAACCTAATAGAATACTGCACTTTCATTTGATGCAGATGTCATTTGAACACTTTATACTCCTGATTGCCCCATTTGATGGACGTGTTGGTGACTATCGTGCAGCATGATGACTTCCTCTGCAAGTGAAAAGCAAAAATTAGGCAATAACTGGCAAGGGTTGCATTTCTCTTCATCATTGCTTCCCAGATTGGAAAAGTTTGCTCTCTACTAGACTTGCTGTTTCACTGCACACCTCAGAACCAAAGGTTTAATTTAAATTTCAGTGTCTTAAGAGGTCAGAGCAGCAAGATACCTGTGGCCAGCCTTCATTTTACATAGAAAGGCTATCATGAACAGATGACAAAAAGCATGACCACCATGCTTCATATTAACAAGGTGATGTGAGATCCACTCCTTTCAGTGGGAAAGCAGATGGTCTGTAGAACGGATGTCTCCAAGAACATGCATCTATCTCTTATCTGTCTGGAGCCTGTAAGTAATTACCAAATGGATTTACCTGTTTCAATATGCAACAGATCACAAATGGGAAAAGGATGATGCCCTATGTGCTGCTTTCCAGGACAGAGGATAGCCTGAGGTCTGCTTCTTCCCTTCAGATGACAAGAAATGCCAGTGCTTCTGCTCCAAGATTCTTGTATTCCTGATCTTGTGGGGAAATATATTTAAGCACAGCTTCCCTGACTCATCTTTTACTAACAATCCTCCCCAAGGTGAGGCAAGAAGTAACATGATTGATACTTCTGGCTCCAGCTTGGCTGAGGCAGTTCTGACTTCAGCACCCTGCCTTTGTTTCTACTCTGTTTCATAGTGAACTCTCACAGATTTAACGCCCAAACCTCACATCCTTCCGAATCATACTATGAGCGGCTTCCAGGCTTTAAATCTTACTTGCTCATCCTCAGCCAGTGATATTTTTCAGCAACAGCAGAAAGAACAGCAAGAGTAGCAGAAGCAGCCACGTGAACCATGTTTTTTACATGAACTACTGTGAAGGTGGTACCTGTCTCATGTCTTTGTTACCCATATGATCGTGGATTATTTTTTAATCCTAAAAAGTTTTGACCTGAAATCATTTTAGGTGCATCTTCAGCCATCTCCAGTGTGCATCCACATGTGGTAGGCATTTCTTTTTCCTTTTTTTTTTTTTTTAATACCACAGTTATTAGACTGATTACGATCTGTCTTTTAATGAAGTGCCCCGTTTCCTGGTACATCTGGCATCTTTCTGGGTACCTTTTGATGAAAACTACTCTTCTGGTAGCTTATAACTATGACTAAAGTGGTGGGAGATCAAGGCCCTTATATTTGTCCACCTCCTGCCTCTGCCTTCCCACCTCTGACTTTAGATATTGCTGTGTTAATGTGTTTTCAGCCTTAGGTCAACCACTGTTGTTTGCCTCTGTGTTGACTGTATCCATTCCTGAGATATAAAGAGCTGCTACCTGGAGCTCCAACAGCACTTTTACCACTCATTTTGCCATTGCAGAAGCATCGTGATGTCATGTTTTCTTGCAAATTGCAGTCTTTATTCAACTATATGTTTCTGCCATGCTTGGTGGCAAATGCTGTGTACAGGCAGGTCTTTTAAAGAGGAAGATTAATTAGTTGGAACTATTTGAGAGGTATATTTATGCTGTCAGTACAGGTATACTGGATGATTCTGCTTCCTTATATTTGTGTTCATGTAAGTGCAGGATGTCACATGACCAGCAATGGCCAACCATGTTTCCTTCTAAGAGAGAAGATGCAACCTGAGATGACTCATAGTAACTTTATCAGTAGTAAGATTGAAGACAAATAAATTTGTCGTAGCAGTACTTCAGAAAAATAGTTCCTCCCCCCACACCTGGTGCTGCTATGATAAGGCAATATATGCCCTCCGTTACGCTAGCATTTCTGAGCTTGTGAGCCCTGGAAACCCTGGGAGTCTTTCTGATATTCCAAGGGAGAAGTGGTAGGAAGGTGAGCTCTGACCACAGAGGCAGGTGGCCTCTCAAAGAAGACAAACCGAATTCAAGTTGCTTTTTTCCCCTCTGAGGGAATCTCTTAGTGTAGCTGTTCACAGTGTAATGAGAAAGCAAGAAGTACCATGAATTTGTAAGAGATTTTGGACATGTAGTGCATTTATTTTTCTTTCCTTTACCTTACTGCTGAAACCAGCTACCCTTAGTATTTATGCATAGCACAAAATTTTGAAAGGTTTTTTGAATGTGCAAGCAGCACAGACGTCTTAACATTCCTACTGAAGTCACTCTCCTGAAATCAATGGGAGTTAGTTACTGAAGTCAATGAAATAAGGATTTCATGAATAATTTGTCTCTAAACAGTTGACTCTCTTCTTTGTCTTTCAAGATAATTACATGTTTCTGTATTTGTATATGCATCATATATGTTACATAAATATGAGAGGGTACACACATGCGGTTGACACGTGATGCATTCTGGTTTCCTTTGAGACCTGACTGTATGCTGAATACCATTATCCCTCTGAATGCCTTAGGACTTAAAGTTAATATGCAGTGAGAAGGCACTAGTATGTCCCTGTGGACCTATGTGGTTTACATTGGTAATTCACTGTAGGAGTACAAATGATACAATACTGAGTGACTCCCAACTTTCCTCTGGGTGTGGTACTTGACAGATGGTTAAATTTCATGTTGGAAATCTTTTAGTAGGCTTCTTTCTACAATATTCTTTACAAATTGCCATGTTTGTCATTTGGCTGAAGTGTTGTCATCATCTGTGCCTGGGATTTCCTTTATTCTCTTTTCTTGGTGGGGAACAGAGAGGGACAAATGAAAGACAAAGGATGAAAATACATGATTAAGTGTCTTTCTTCTCATCCCTGCTATTTTGTAGATGTAAATCGTGTATGTTAATGTTCACATTCAATGATTAGAAAACAAGTTGCTTACAGTATCAGAGGAGGAGTTTAGAATTTCGTAACTACTTCTAAATTCTTTTTTCCTTAAAAGGGTTTTCTCTTTTTATTGGGACAGTATGGTGAATAAAATGCATGATTCCCACCCTTCTGTGTGAGGAATGTTAAAGGTGCTACATGAAACCAGAAATGAAGAGTAGAAACAAGCAGGACCAGAAAACACAGGGTGCAGTCCATCGATCTGTGTCACCACACACTCTTGTTCCTACCATATACTGCTTAATCAGAAGGGACGAGACAAACCAAAACCTTTTAGTCCATGGAGGTTACAGTGTCCCAGGTGCAGTGCCAAGTGTCATTTTATGAGTACAGGTTGCTGTGCTAAGGAGATGCAGCCATGCGTTATGCAGAAGTCACCTAAAAAGTATGCAAGAAGTCCAGGAAAGAATGATGATGCATTTTTCAACTTTACTTAGTTTTCTTTACCAAAAAAAATATGTATTTATAAAGTTTCTAAAAGGGAGTGAAGTGAACTGAGTATTGCGTAACTTCAATTTCCTTATGTACAGGCATTTAAAATAGCAAATACTTGGCTTATCTATAGCATCTTTACCATCAGGTAAGTAAGCCTTGCAGCATGCCTGTACATAGTTACATATTATTACTTGAATTTTAGACGTGGATAAAGAGAAACATAAAATTAAATTATTTACCCAATATCCCATATCACATCATCTGAGATTGAGGAGTAAGCGTACGTCTTTACGCCCAGTTGCTTTTCCTAACCACTGGACATACATCCTCCCTACTAACTTTTATATGTCAAAATGCAGTTAAGCAAGCATGTAAGTATAGATTTCTCTTCAAAAAGTAATATTTTATATCATTATTAACAACCTGTTGCATTCTGTACTGCTTCTTACCCAAAGGATACCCCTTAATTAGAAAAATACAGTTTCTATTTGTGCACATGGTGTATCACAAATAGGAGTGATTTCTGGAGTGAAATATAGAAAGCTGATTAAAAGCATAAAGTAACAAATTGCATGTAGTAAGACACTGGAGAGCGGATTTGGAAAGTGAGCAGTATCCAACTGTTCAGATGAAACTGCAGTGTAAATTCAGTAAGTGCTAAGTTTATACAAACTGTTATTTTGGTTGGAATGCAGGAGTCAATACCCATGTTTCATGAAAGATGAAATTGTCAGCTAAAGGGATGTGTGATTCATTAAAAGTTCGTAGTCCTTATCAAAATTTTTCTACTCGGATCTCAATGCACCTTGCAAAAGAGAAAGTGCAGTATGAGTGGTGAGTGAAGACTCAGAACATGTGTGTGTTCCTTTGATGCTGCCGTAATAATTTACAAGCTATTTATACCCAGTATCTGCAGTTTCCTTCCATTTCAAGTACTTTTTATTTTTCATTTCTATCATATAAAGCAGTTTCCTTCAGGATCGGGGGAGAAGAAAGAATGTACGTTGTATACATGATGACTGCTCTGTGTTATGACGTTCATCTTCAGTCACAAGGTTGGAGGAGATAGTGCCACACATGGGTTGTACCTTACCTCTTACTTAAGAAGATGAATTTTATAACACCACTCAACCATGATGAGGACTGTGTGTGTTAATATCTCTCTGTTAACATTTAGTTGCTATGTTAGGCTTTGTTCTTAGTTACTAGCAAATGAGGAGACAGGAAACCAGGCAAACAAGATTTACTCAAGTTGGCCCCATTTTTCCAGTTTTAATCAATGCCTTCATTTGTCATGGGATACTATTGTTTATTCTGTTCACACTAAAAATGAGGCACGGTCTGAATGTCATCATAGTTTCAGCATAATGCAGGTTCAAAACACATGCTTCTGTTTCTGAACTGTTAAAATTCCTTTGTGTACTGTATATGGGCACACTAATGCGACTCCTAGAGTGCATCTCCAAGATACGTGGAGAGCAGCATTGTTCCCTTTTTGTTCCTAGAGACTGCTCTGCATCATCTGGAATTTCTCAGCCTCTGCTAGATTAGTTTACTAAGAATCCCCAGACTGTTTCTAAACTGTATTTCCAAGATCGATGTATGATTGTTAATAGCTTCCATGCCAGAATGGCTGGTACTACCTGATTTTTAGGAGTTGTTGTTGTAGAAAATTTATAATTTGTCTTTAAAACTGTGTAGCCAGTGACTGATGTTATCAGCTGAAATGTACTCACCACCCCAGGGTTGCACTTCGGGGGGTGGGTGGCAGGATCTTCCTGCAACAAATTAGTATTTGTCTAGGACTTGAGGTAGAATGACTTATATAGTTAGAGAAAAAAAAAAAAAGATAAAACCCCAAACAAACCAAATCCCGTTACATTGGCCTTCTGATAATCCATCCTCTCCTTTCCTCAATCCCATCTGTACCCAGAATGCCTGCTGTCCTCAGTATTTCCTCATTGTGAAGGTTAATCTTTGTGCTTACTACCTGGGTCTAATCTGCTTGTATGTGTCTATTGAAACACTCTTGGATTATTTCCCAGTTGACTGGGTCCCTGTGGGAGAACTGAGTGAGGAAAATGCATTGCTCAGTGTATCAGTAACACACCTGCACAGTGGATAAGTAAAACTACGTAAAGTTAAACCATACAACCTAAACTTCCATTTGCATAAAATGGCAAAATCTTAGAGCAGTTCCAAAACTGGATTACAGTTGTTTTTCTATGTTTGTTTTTGCAAGATCTGGAGATGGTAAAATTTATATACATCTAGGTTATCTGAGCTTTTGACATTAATAATGGTGTTCTCAAAGCAGCAAACTGATTTCTAAATTTTTCTGTATTTTGAAATGTAACTTAAAGTGTTAATTAGTGGTTGCTACTCTTTGTGCATACTCACACAGTTGGCGTGTGCTATCGAAAACCAGGTAAATTCTGCATACTACTTCCCATTACATGTAAAAACAACAGAATGCATGAGAGGCTTATGAAATACAAAATACAAATTTTGTAAATAAACATCTTTTTAAAGTCCTGAAAATGCTACGTTCATGTTCACCAGAACTTTAGCACACGGTATCTGCAGGAAGGTATGTCTTTACAAGCATTTTGGAAAGTCTGATGCTACTCTGGAATTTGTACAGAATTTTCAGTTGTGCACATGTCAGTAGAAGATCTGTATAACCCAGACACTGTGAGTGAAATATGCTTGACAGTCTTTCCAAAAGCAGTAGCCGCTGGTAGATCTGCAGTAAACCATCCAAAACAAACTGTCACTAAAAACAGCAGTAGGCCACCACATAACAACCACAAGAATTAATTTAACAATTGCAGTGGTTACGGCCTTGTACATTCAGCATTGCACATCCCTAAGCCTCTGTGTTTAAATTAACCTGACCTCCATAAGTTTTAATAATTCCATCTAGGTATTTAAGTTGGTATGAAGATCTCTCATCTAGATTTCTCACTTTTATTGCCCTAGTTATTGTAGTTGGCAAATAGTATTACCCACATATACTGCAAAAATACTGAAAACATGCCTGTAGGTAAGAAACTCCAATAGCTCTCCAGTCTGGGAAAGATTAATCTCAAGCATTAATTACTGTGCAAAATGAAATTCTGATGTTATATAATCTGTTAGTCTTGGCAGCAGTAGATTTTTAGAAATTTTTAGACACAAAATAGGAATCTACACAAAAATAGGTAAAATCTCAGTTGTATTAACATACATTCAAAAATGCTGTAGCATCGGAGAAGTGAGGAAATAACGGATCAAATGTTTTGCCAGCAAACTAGTGTCTTGGCAAGGGAAAAAAAATCAAAATGGAAAATTCACATTGTAGGCAACGAACTTTCAGTCTTGATCTGGCAGTCCCAAGTGCCTTTTGATGCTGTGTAATGGGAATGTTTCTGAAAACTCCAAAAGCAGCACTATTAGTTTCAGTGCATGACAACTTTCAAAAGTCTTCTCTCTCATAGGAAATTATACAGATGTGTGGCCCAAAAGAGGTGGGGTTTGGTTTCCGGAAGTCTTGGAATTTTGAAATGGAAAAGAACTGTGAAGTTGAAATTTAAGCTTGCTGCTGTAAGCTTGTATTGTTTTTCTAATCTTTGTCTAGTCTGGGTTTTAGATGGGCCTTCAGTAGTTACTCTTGGGAATCCTATTCCACACTCCAGTGGAAATTGGTCTTGTTCAACCCTTATTTTCCTTTCTTTGGTTTTCTTTGGTAAGTCAGTTTAAGTCCTAAACCACCCTAAATGTTTTCATTGTTTCCTTGTCATTTATGTACTTCTTCTACAATATTCCTAACTGCTTGCACATTACTAGTTATTAAATAATGACAATCAGGTGTATTCTTCATTCTTTAAGTCCGTATTCCTTTGTTTCTGAGTTTGCTTTCCGTTTAATATCCTTCTAGCTTAGTACTGAACTGCTCCAAAGTGTAATTAATTTGCATGCGCTCTCTTCAGCTCTGCATAAGGAGTGGCTATCATGTTCACTCGAACTGCTCAGAAGTGTACTGAAACCCTGACAATCTTTTCTGTTCGTCTGTTTTATTGTGTGTTTCTTTCCTTTAGATGGCTTGAGACATATTAATCTAAAATTCACCATAGCATATAATTTATTTTGTGGGCAGTACTGTCAAACTAATCTATATATGAAGAGCATTCAAATATTATTTTAATAGAGTTCACGTAGCCTCCACAGACCTTATGCCAATTTAAGCTTTTTGCATAAAATCCTAGTAGATCTGCAGATGGCTTGTTTTCCGACAACCTAATATATATCCATGGATTATTCAGTAATGCACATTTGAAGATCTGAAATACTTTCAGTATTGATCCAGAGTTGCTGTGTACCAAATAGACACACACCACTTTTAAACCACATAAAGATACCCCTTAGGAATTTGAACCATTTTCTAGTATGTGAAAGAAATGCAGCACTCTGTAGTAAACACTAATATTTAAAAAGCTGCTTTTCCTTTGGACTTTATATCCACTTTCCTTTTATTTATTGGAGCCCTAAGGAAATAAGGATTATCTATTACAAATACCTTTCTTCTTGATGACAAATTTCAATTAGGATCAGTGTGATTTTCTTTCAGAAATTTAAAGCGGTGGAAAAAAAGATATTGGTGCTTAGTGCACAGCTTTCTAGCTATAAAATTATATCCTATATTTAAATATTATTGCAAGAAACTATGTGTATTCATGCTTTCAAATATCTTAGTTCAGCTGTCCAGAGTACACACAGAAGATATTTACAATCATCAGTGGTATGTAGTAGTCTGGTAGCACAATAGCTGGAATTGCCCAGACACTAAATTTTACTTCAGAGCAGATATTGGACTTTCAAGATAATGTACTATTATATGTTTTAGTGCAGATTCACACTTCATTTTTCTGTTACATGAAGGAGTTAAAACATTTTCCTTGTTTTTCAGTCTTTAATTTAGGCTCATTGTTATACAAAAACTGTTAGCCTGGGTAAAGCCGCACCTTGAGCACTGATGTAAACTGAGTTTTTCAAAGTACATTAAAATTTGCCATACTCTTCCCTTGACGATTGAGAGATTTGCATCTGGTAGCGATTCACTCAGCCGAATGGAAGATCGCTCTCCTTAGAGTGCTGATAAGCGGACACATGACATTTGCAAAGAGCAGTTTGCCCACTCGAGTGCCAGGGCAAACTGGAGGAAATTCTGTGCTTCCAATTTCATCAGAAACGTAGGGAATATTGCAAATGACACTACCAAATCAACTGTAAATAGATGATAATTTGATTGACATCTGGAAAGCTGTCACAGGCTGAGCAGCCCATAACAGGAACATTTACTGAGTGCAAAGGCAGCTTTCAAGTAAATCACTTTTTGTCCAGTGGGGCCCAGCCAGATTATAATTGCATGTCCTTCCCTTCATTGCAAATTCCCCATTACCGTTACCAGCAGTGTCTCATTTAAAGGAAGGTTGTCTTCCAAATATTCACAGTGCCTCCCGTTAACTCGTCACCTCCCTCTTTGCAGTCACTTATTGTGTAGGATTATCGCACTTTTACTTCCCTGCATTTTAATAAATCTCATTAACTCTTGACCCTTATATCATACACACATTTCTGATTAGCTATTATTGATACAGTATGGAAAATAGGTCTCATCCTAGAGGTTGTTTCTGTATTTTCTGTGAAGAAAAAAAAGTCAAAATTCAAAAAAAAAATTGAAAATTTCACAATGACTGTTTCATGAATAATATTGTTGGAACCAAAAATTTGGCAGAAAAAAATAGATGAATGTATGGGAAAGCAGAATGTCTTATTTATGTCCATGCTTATCTCATAAAAGTAAAAAGAAATTGTTATGTTACTGTTTAGCCTAGCTCTTCTCCAGGGCAGAGCCCAAATGTTATGGTTTAAATCTCAGTGGTTAGTTTCTGTTCAGTCAGTCTTTTCTGTTGGTAAGTACAGTATGTGTTGAAAATCAGTATCTGAAATTGTTGAAGTGAATATTTATGAAGAGAAATATCTGGTAGGGAGCACTGCAGAGTTTTTAGAGGCTGGCCATGAACTTCGGTGTCAGCAGCTTATGACATTTTAAAATATATTGTTAGAACCACATTTTCCAATGTCAGCCTCTTTGTACAGCTTTAACCCTATTCGTAAGCTTTCTCAGTGCCATCTGAGAAAGAGACAGAAGGTGAAGAACAGTGTGTTCCCCTCCTCCAAAACCTTCATTTGGTAGGCAGCTAGAACCTAGCACTATGACCAGTGCAGTGAGGACAGTGTACATTATTTTCTTGGAGTTTTTAAATTCGTGCTCTATAAACAGTCAAGAAATCATATCTTGCTACATGCACATGCTGCTGCTTATTGCAGTTTCAGTGAAAGGGCACACAGAGTCGCAGATCCTGCTAATTGTACTGAGCCTGCCTGTGTTGCAAGTGTCAGATGATTTGATAGGAGTGACATGCAGCTAAATGAAATAGGAAAAGACATGGCAGTGGACTGTTAGTCCATTAGTTTGCTCCAGCAGCTTGTTTTACTAAGGAGCCCTCTAATGGGTTCTCGGCAATAATTACTATCTCTCTTTCTCATGCTATTCAACATGACAGGCACTTGCTGAAGTCGCAGCTAATATATTTGCACTCTAACGGCTCCAATGCTGAATCTCCTTGAGTATGTTTGGCTAAGAAATGAATGATGGCAAATTTTATTTGGGCAGGAGGGGTGCAGAGGACAGTCATTTTATTTCGGATACTGAGCATGCACATGTAGTAATGAGTCCATGTAGGTAAAGTTGATGGACGTTGAACTGACTCTGGTTATCCACATGATTTAACTCCTGTGAGTTAACTGAAGTTTTTTGTGTACCTTTTGTTTTAAAAATAATAACAAGCACAGACACAGAGCTGAATGAAGATAATTTGTAGACTTTCTTGAGAATAATATTACATCATTTAAATATCCATGTATGTGCTATTTTTAAAAACAGGAAGATGAGATTCTAGTATGAAAGACAGTTTCACAAAATCTGTCCATTTTATTATCTAGGACTAGAATCACCTTACTCTTCATTTCTAAAGGTGTAGCAGCTGGAGAATCCTATTGTAAGAGTCTTAATTTGCTGGGCTTTTACGTACCGTCAGATATATTAATGTCTTCTGGAGTCCACATTCAATGCTTAGTGTGTAAGTAACGTGGGAACATTAATTTCTTTAAGAAAACAGCTATTTCATTGCACTGACGCTTGGGAGCAAGTCTTGTTATCAGGAAGAACATCAGAAAGAATGCTATAGCCTGACATTGTCTACATAATCACAAAATAGGTGTGGGAGCAGTTCGACAACATTGACATCATTGGTATTACAGTGTTTCCACTGTGATCTCAAAGCCAACTTCTGAGACCTGGATTGAGTTCCCCCACTTGCTTGTTGTTTATTTGGGTTTTTTTTTACTTTTCTGCTAAAAATCTCTGCAAAAAGCCAGTCTAATACCAGCTATAATGGTAATATTTGTAATAGGAATTACTCCTTAAAGGGAATTACCTTAAGCCCAACAGTTTGTTTCCGCAAGACCACTGCAGCATTGCAGCAGTTGTTACAGTGTCGCTCACCTGTTTTTTCACTTGCCGATCAGTAGGAAACCTTGGTTAATAAAACACATAATGGTAAATGTAGGCCTGGTCTACGCATGAAGTTGTGTAAGACTAGTTAGACACGGGGCCCTCAAAACTTTTATAACCATTAGCTCAAATGCTTCCACCTTTGTTGAGGGCAGCCAGCCTGCTGGTATTAATATGTAAAACACTGTAAAATTAGTGTTGAGAGTGGCTTGCAGGTCATTACCACAACCTTCTGTGAGAACCACACTTTGGAAACCACTGAACTAAAGAGATTGTGCCATAAAATGGCTACAAAATTTCAGTGTGGATACTGTGCCTGTTCTAAACGTGTGCAATGCAGGCTTGTCTGTTGTGCTCGTAAGCCTGAATGTGTGAGCTAAACCACTGTTACCTTTAAACTAACACAAGAGGGTTTGTGCTTACCTTTCACCATTTTAGCTAAATCAATTTATGTTAAAGCTCGAGGGCATTTCTTCCTAGTGCTCATTCAATTTGTGCTTTGTAGGCTACAGTGCCTCCAGGTAGTTGTTTAATGTTAGTCAGGGTGTTAATTATGACAGTGAACTGTCTTTGGATTAAGGAGGGGAATGAATTACAGTCAGAATGCCCAGCCACGTGACTGAACACTTTGAGATGCCCTAATGCGGGGACGGGCTGCAAGTGAACTGGGTTCACTTGCCGTATATATAGGGAAGCAACTGTCTTAAAAAAGATGAAAAGAAAAAAGAAAACCATGTAAAGCTTTTAGATCCAAATTACACCCAGAGGTTTAGCCAACTTTCAGATTTTTTTTCGTAATATGTAAAGGTGATTGATGATTATTTTTCGAAGGCAAGGTGAGTGATTTGGATTCTCCTGAGTCAGCATCGAGGTTTGGTGGTTGTTGTGTCATTTAGGCTTGTGAGACCAAATACACACACTAAAAATACAAGGAAAAGACTTCTGATAACTTCCTACAGCTATGAAAGGTAACACATACACCACCTCCAGTTTTGCATGCTAGTCAGTATAATGAGGTATGTTTGTTTGATTAGGCACCTGTGTTACCACCATCTACAAATGAAGTAAGTAGATTTCCTCCTTCAGCAAGGCAAGAAATGGAGATCAAATGAATTTGCCTTCTTAAGACTGCTGTTTGGCCAGTGAAGCTATAATTTTCTTTCTTAAATCAGTTACTTCAAGCTACAATAAGGGAAAACAATTAATCTGGATGGGCTCAGGAATGCAATTTAGAGGTGAAAGACTCCCTTTAATTTGTTTTTTAACCACATAGGCTGCTTTCTTCATGCATAGTTAACATATCTCTATATGGTACAATGCAGGGATGTGTACTAATTCATTAGGAGTGCAGGGCTGTGTAGTAATTCTGAACTACTAGATCAGGTATTGGAAGCAATGCAGCTTCCGTACTACATTGCATGCTCTACGTCCAGCTGCTTAATCCCACTGTAACAGGACATGTTAGTCTAGGAAAATTGTTGTACAAAAGCAAGTGTAATCATTTCAAGATCAGAATGAGTTTTGTTCAGAGCTTGCTTGGGTGTTTTTTTTTTCCAAAAACTATCCGTGAAAGATAGGCAGGCACTGAATTCAAGGGAAAAATCAAGTGCCCTGATACACTCACTTGTTTGACACCTATTCTTGAAGCTGCTCAGCATTTGCAGGTTTGCCCTGAGTCTGTCTAAAGCTCTGTGCTTCTGTTACTGCCTATCAAGCGCCTGCTTCTTCCTAGTGGCTTCACAAGCCCCTGAAGGGAGTGTTGAAATGTTGAGATCGATGTGGTTCTTGCTCTGTAATCAATTAAGAGTAATCAACAACTTAAAATACAAATGCCATAATTTGCTTGTTAGAATCTTCACAGAATCAGAAGAATGAGGGTTAGTAATCTTCAGATAAACTTGGCAATCGTGCAAGTAAAAAATGAAAATCTCTGGAGTCTCTCTGCTGCTATTCAAGTGACCCAACAATGCATGAATGCGTCCCCTGACTCTTTGCCTTCTACATGATAACCCTGTAAAAGTGAGGACAGATACAGTGGGAGAGGAGAGAAGGATTACTTTCATTCTCCTGGCCGTTCAATTGTTTATTGTTCTTTGTAAGAAATGGTTTATACTTACTGCTTCTGTGAAGTGTGGTGAAAATTTAGGCAGTGAAAATTCTAGCATATGTTCCTAGTAAGAAATCAAGAGAATAAACAGCACTTGTGGAAAAAAAAAAAAAAAGTAGATTTGCTTCTAGATTGTGGAATAGAATGAAATCTGAGTTCTTTAATCTTATCATGATGTTGTTGACCTCTGTACAAGTTGTAGTGATGTGAAGCCTTGTCCATTAGGTACACGCAGCTAAGAGCATGAAATTAGTTCACAGAGCACTGAAGAGCAAGCTCTTTCTCTCTACCTAGTTTGGCCAGTTACAGTGACTTTGGAGGCTGCTGTCTCTCCATGGAGCTGTGTAAATTCTCAGTGGTTTTATTTAAGAGGAGATGCTGGAGGGATTTGCACCTCACTAATACCCCCAAAAAGCAGAGGAGGACTGAATGGGGAAGATACATACTGGTTTTTGCTGTCTGTCCAATTCTTCTGCTGCAAAGTTCACAACAGTAGTGGCTGCAGTTATCACAAGGCAAGCAGAATTCAGTTCAGATAGACCTTAAAGAAGTAGCAGACTATCATTACAAAAAATGGAGAGATATTATGTCAGAGAAGTTATTTAAGGCTTTCCTCACACCATTTATGCAACATCTAAAGTGGCAATTAAACACATGAAGGCAGTAGAGAGGTTAATTGAAAAATACATGGAAAAGCGTAATGATCTGATTAGCAAAGAAGCTATGTAGTTCTGAAGTGTGTTAGCAAGTAGAGACCTGGCTTTGGAATCACCTTCACTTGATCAGGTCACTTCTAGCTGTGTTATTTCATGTTGTTTTATTTCATCTACTCTTTGTGGTGCAATAGGCACAATGAAAATATTATTCACAGCCCTTATTTCCTTCTGCAATTTCTAAAATCTAACGTAACAATATCGTAGAACCATTTCTGTATTTTACTTGATGTGAGAACACTGTTTCACTAACAACATATTTAAAGCACATGATGAAAAAAAAAGTTTTTTTTAAACTTGTTAGACTGTATTTCATTTATATGCTACCGTGGGTTCTTGGGGAGAGGTCACAGGACATGTAAAATCACTATGCTATGGGGAATAAACTTGCACTGACAAATTGGACTGGCAGAGTTTTAGAACGGTGTTCACCCATCAGTAGGCTGTACAGAAATGCTGTTTCTGTTTACAAGATCTTTCAGGCATCTATCTGATCTGCAGAGAAATTACTACATTACCCATTTAATATTGTCATGACTCACCAATACAGTTATAGTTGTGTATTTGCAACACTGATGAATTTTTAGGTGATGATATATTGAAGATAACACTTCCCACTTTTTAGATTTGTGGACATTGCCCTTATACAGATGCAGTTTAGTTTTTACATGACTTAGTAGAATAGATTATGTTGGAGGTACAGTCTGGTAGTCCTGTAATAAGAAGGGGTGTTTCTTGTTTTTATTTTAGCTGTTTAAGAAGTATTAATATAATAATGCATGTCTGTGTGGGGTGGGAGGGTGGCTATTGCGTGGATTCAGACTTAGTCTTACAATGTGTACATGAGTGAGTCCCTATTCAGGAGATCGTATCACAGTTATAAGTTATTTTCTGTGGATTTTATTGAGCACTGACAGTTGTGCAGAGCTGTGCTACCATCCTCTGAAGTTATACTGCTGTAATTGATGACTCAAATCTAAATTGCTGCTCATTTTCCTGATTTAAGATACTAGATGCTAGTTTGCTCTTGTAATACCTAGTCATCGGAAAGAAATGGAGTAACCTTCAGGTCAGCCTCCCATTTCTAGGTGATTGATCCTTAGATGAGGAAACAATGAAATTATTAGACAGAGAAATATGCAAATGGACTTACTGGATTTTCAGTGTGTAAGAAGAGCGTGTATCTCTCTGAAGGGAAGTAGGGTACTGAGTCCATGGCAGTGTAGGTCTGAGGCAGAGAACAATGAAAGAACATCTGAGGTTTAGGCTAAAGCTTGTGGTATGGAGGTGGTGCTTTAAGTAGGCAGCATGACAAACTTAGGACAATCCTGCAAGCCCCCGTGTTTAATATTATAAATCTGTATCCTATTCTTCTCACTTTGTATATGCAAATCCTCACTGTTTCTTTATCTTAATAGTATCTTGCCATATCTCTGAACCCAAGAGAGGCGATGGTTTTCATTTTGCTACAGTTTGAAAATAATGGGAGGATGTAATCACCTTTATGAAAGATAGACTCATTTTTGCATGCTAGTTAACTATAGAGAAATGGCAGCCGTTGACTGTGATGACAGATGGTGGCCATTTTGCTCAGGGAATAACCTAAGAGCTGACACCTTTTCGCACAACTAGCAGAAAAGCATATCTAAGTAAACATAGTTATGATAAAAAAACATCACATAGGCTTCTTATAAACATGATTATATAGAGTTCTCTGTTAAATTTTAGCTCCAACTAAGGTGTGGTCTGTGTTCTCATTAGGAATGTGGGAACTAAACTGCTCCTGCTGACAGCAGGGTCTTTAGCAATGTCAGGGGTATGGTTTCTTGACATCTTCTCTGGCTGTTCCTGTGCTTCCACAGAGGAATCCCTGGATACAGAGATAGGGAATAGTGGAAGGCAGCAGGCATTTGTGTGAGTACTTGGAAGCAGGTAGTGGCTTATTTCTGCAGTGGAATGAACCAGTATTTGAGGAGGGACAGGCTGGACATCCTAACCTGAAGCCTTCCTCCTCTTTAGGTCCTCCCTGTTGTTCTCTTGTTCATTGTCCCACCTCGCTCGAATAGTCTTGCATTTCCTTTGGAGTGGTGTCTCTCCAACTTGTGCAGTACTTATCCTATGTGTATATGCATGCATATTTATAAGAGATTGTGTGTAAATAGGAAAATAAGTGCCTGTGGCAATGGTAGTGTGTTTGTGTATTTACATGTACATACATATGTATATATTTCAGAAATAACCAAGAATTACAAGTGGATAATACTAATTCAGACTAAAAACCCATACTGAAGTACCTGCAACATCTCTTTTTATTTTAAATATTGCCTGCCAAATGATAATTGCTTCATAGTCTATATTATTTATCACTGACTGAAAACCTGGTATAATCTACAGTCATTATAATAAAGAAATGAAGGTTAACACAAACTACATTGACTCTTACTGTAAAAAAAAGTAAATAGGTATCTAAGTTTAAGTTAATTCCTAACATAATTCAGCTGTAGCTAGTGTAGCTATACTAAATATGAATTTTTGTCCCCTATGATGTTATGATCCTGGTTTTACTAGTAACTAATGGAAGATTAGGTATAACTTGATTTTTGGTTCATGATGTACATGAAATTCTGTCCTGTGTATTGGACCTGGGAAAATTGTAACTATACAGCAGTGCACAGCAATGCAATGATGTTTCTGTTGCTAAATTTAATTTTCCTTTTCATCATGGTTTTCCCATTTGCTGCTTTGGTGTGAGAAGGATACTCCCTGGAACAGCAGGACAAAATATTCTGAGGCCCCCCTTAGTTTTAATCTTTGAAAATCCTCTAGCAAACTAAAGTTATAATTGTACACTACATTTTAATACAGGATTTACGTGTTTATGGTAGTAATACAGTATAATTGTATCACATCAAGTTGATACTGTCTAGTTGACAGTATAACATCTAGTTGAGTGACAAAATTGCCAGTGCTTTATATTCTTATCGGTATTTCTGCTTGTTTGCTTTTTGGTAGCCAGATGTCGTGGGCCAAAAAAAAAATCAGTCTTAATTTGTGGAATTTTACTTATTTTAGTTTATTGCCAATTATCGTTAGCTTTTAACTATTGACTCTGATATTGAGAAGTAAACACAAACATTTTAAAAGAACACTCAGAGAAATGTGCCTCGGCTTCCCTCTGGCCACGTCTGCTCCCCCGTTGCTGGTCTCCAGTCCCCCCACCCCACACCACTGTCAGTCCCTGGTGTGAGGCGATGGCGGGGCGGGAGGCTGAGGCCGGTGTGGAGTGGTGACTTTGCTTTTGCTGTTCCTTGCCTCTAACTCAGGGGCTTGGACGTGGGATCCTCCACGGGCTGCGGTCCCTTCAGAGCTGTCCCTCCTCCTGTGTCTCCCCTCTGTTCCTGCTTGGGCATCTCTTTGCTCCAGCCCTCGTTGGGTGTCTCTTGCTGGGTGTCTCTTTGGCCTGCCCCTGCTCAGGAACCTCTTTTCTCCAGCTGTGCTCAGGTGCCTCTTTGCTCCTGTCCTGTTCAAGTGTCTCCTCTTTTTCTTCAATGTCTCTCTTTCCCATAGTCTTTCCCATAGTGCCACTAAGACTGTATAAACATCTTGCATGTATTCATATTTTCTGTGTTCTTTTGCGAAAGAATAATAATAGAACCTATTTTTAAATCAGTCCTTGTCTTATCCCCTTTAACTGCCTGTTCTTTGCATTTTTGCCCTTTTTCTTTGTAAAAACTTGTCTGTTTGTCTCTCTCCCTTTCTATGTCCCCTTTTTTGTTATTCAGGAGAACTTGATACATACCAAACATAAAAGAATTGTTTTAAAAATAGTTAAATGTTTTTCCTCCTGCCAGAAGATGTAAATGTACTCAATCTTTTGAATGTAGGGATTGCGCCTTCCTTTCATGTGAAATCCCAGTGAATCAAAGGAATGTTTTCATTTTGTCTTCTCCACTCAATCACCTAATCTGAGGTTTATCAGAATATGTTGGTACCGAAACCTCTGAGAAGTAACATTAGTAATTGAACTGTGCTCTGCCTCTTATCCATGCTCCTGTCCTCTAACTTCATTCTCCTTTGTTGTTACCCAGTTTACCGAGTCTTCCACTCTTTTATATACATTTCCGCTTATCTCTTTTGTCCACTTCACTTTCTTCTATTATTGTCTTTCTTTGCATTGATTCCTCCCTTGCTTTCTTAGGAGCCTAGTTTCACCTTGTGAACCCCTCTGTCTCCAGTAGACTACTAGCTGCTTTTCTCATCTCAGCAAAATGAGAAATGTGGTGCTTCCAAGTGTGGCAGCCTTCTGATGGTGCCAACTCAGAGGGACCTGTTGGGACTGGCAAAGTGAACAGAGCTTTTATCATCACCTCCATTTCCCTTAAAGAAGTGGGAACTGGAACTTGTGATAGCTTGCTTTCCCAGAACTTCCCTAGAGATGTCATTACAGCCTTCTGGTGGGATTCATAGGAAATTTCTGAGCAACCTTCATATGTACAGCTCATGACTTGCTGTTTGGACAGATGTGTCCTGAATAACTTCCTCTGTCTTTCAATGGATCTGGTTTTGTACCAAACCTTTTTCCTAATGCCATCTTCTGTATATTTTGTCACTGCATCTTTGTGAATGTACTTTTGAAATGTAAATGAAGCTGATCTTGAAAACACACTCATCGATCAATAAAACATTTTAAAATGGATACGTTAATACTAAAGTAATCCTAGACATCTTTAAAATATGGCTAAACTGACTCCAGCGTGTGGACTCTGGAACCTCAGTGGTTGCTTTTTCTCCAAAAAAATGTCAGCAATTATACTCACTTTCCCTTTTTAGGTAGCTATTGTTTTGTTCACTTTACCACCTGAATGCTGAAGTTATTCTTTCCTACTGAGTGATTTTGTAAAGTACATTTACTAAAATCTGTATATATGTGCTTCTTAAGTCCATTCACATATTAATTTAGTTATCCTTTGAGAAACTTGACTAAATTTTGTACTTGAGGGGTTTCCAATGAATATGCTTTTGTACGAAATTAGAGTCTTGTCTTTTTTGCTATATAATCCCTTGTATCTGGATATCCCATCCTACTGCAGATGGAGCTGAAATTTTGCCTGTTGCTAAAATTAATCACAGGATAGGCTACTTGCAGTTGGCTGATCTCTGGCTGATTAATGTGAAACACCAAATAAGAGGCAGAGGGAGTGATGACTTCTCAGTCGATACTGCACCAGATGATTCCAACGTGAAACAGTATATTAATTTACATTTGTCCTTACCAACCTGTAGTGAGCTGTAAAAACAGCATGTTGCTATTTAATTGATCTGGGAGGCCAGTATTAGCCTCATGTTTCCCAATATTTTCTTCACAGTTCCTGAAAAGAATTATGCCTGTGAAGGAGGTGTTTAATCCTGCCATCAACCTTGCATCATCCTGTATCTAAGCATCTGTTTTATACTTTAATGCGTTCATTTTATCCTTTACTGTCTTCTTTCCTTTTATGTATTTGTAGAAAGCCTTATTATTCTTCACTATATTGCTTGCTGTCCCCTCTGATACTCTGCTTTTCTCCTGTGTAATTTTCTTTTTTTACTCAGTCTAGCTCCCAACATGTATTTTTCCTTTAAATCATTTCTTCTTGATGGTTTTAGTTGCTTCTACACCGCATTTTTCATCAATATTTCTTCTGTTGCCTCTTTACTTTTGCCATTTAGTCATCTTGGGATTTTTGTCTCCTTAAAAAGGATGCTGTTCCATTAGACATTTGTTAGTACATCTTTGAAACAAGTCAATTCTTTTTCCACGCATTGTTCCTTTAAAGTTAATTCTTGACTTCGGTCACCTACTATTTCTTTTGTCCTTAGAAGCTTGTCATTTTAAAATTTCTCAGTGGTTTGTTACCCTTTGCATCCTCCTTCTCTTGAATTATGGTCTAAGAATCAAATGTATTCTGTAGAGTTATGTTTTCTTCCTTGATTTCTGGGGCAACTGGGCAATGCAAGGGCAATCCTGTAGTCTGAGTAAGTTCAGTGCAAATATGGGAGGAGTAGAGACTAACAGAGGGCACTTGTCTGCCTTCTGATTCTTGCTCTGTCCTGGACCATTTTGGCTTTTAGTGTGATGTGAAGGGTTAGTTTATGCTGGCCTCTAGCCGTCCATGACAACACTTACATTTCCTGAACCACCCCTCCCATGCTTGAGGCTTTGAAGAGCGTGGTACAGTAGTACCATGAGCTAATTCTGCAATACTTGTGGAAATTCCTTTTATGCAGAGGGAATTTCCAGCGATCCAGTTATACTGCTTTTATGTCTTTTAAGCTAGAGTGATGCTTACTTAATTTAGAATTGATTTTCGTTTACATTTTCTACACTGCCTACTATACTGGGACTGTGATTGAGGACTTTAAATGCTGCAATAGTATAAATGGAAATGGGATCATGACAAGACATAAGATTTGGGCAAGCAACTTTGATTTGTAAGATATTTTTTATTTGAGTTTACTGATGGGCAACCCAGGAGAAAACTGTCACCTAAATGGCATTATGATAAAACTAAGTTCTCCTGTTTTGTTATGCCTTCCAGGTGAATTAAACTCATCCTTGATGATCCTTTTCTCTACTGAAATCAACGCAGTTGGTGTATTACCATCTTTTTCAGAAAAGAAAAAATACTGCTGTAGGGAAAGAGGGGGCTTTTTCTTCGGTGAAATACAGTATTTTCCTCTGAAAACATTATCTTAATATTTAGAATGTTGATAATGCAACATAATGTTATTTCATTTGCAAATTGCATTACCATAAGGTATTTTTGTATATATCTGGACCTAAATGTGTGTTATGTTATAGTTTATCCTGTGAAATGATCTACTGTAGGATTCTGAAAAAGCAACTGTAAATTTAAGATTCAGTTCACATGTAATATTCTAGATGTTATGTCCATAATCCACTATCTACAATACTTAACAGTTCTATAAAAAAATTGTGCCGTGCAGTATAGCTCCTTTTGCGTTGTACAGACTAATAGCAAATTTGATCTACTAAATTCTTCAAATAGCATTAAGTAATACAACACTTTGTGTAATCAGTACTTACTATAGCTACACAGATCTGAACTTGGTCTGTCACTCCAGTGCATCTCTTCATGCTTTGCAGATTGTGATCCCTTCAAAGCTTCATAGTGAATTCAGTGTGGGGCTAATTTCTCTTAAAAACACAGATCTTACTGTAAATCTTACTCATCTAAGAGCAGCATGAAGCTCATATAGTTGATATTTCATCATTTGAAAGACAGGTCAGCAAGAATTTGTTTTAAAATGTATGTATGTTTGTTTTGATAGAGAGCAGGGGCTCAACATAAGTGCCACTTTTTGATTTAAGGAAGACTCTGAGGGTGACCTGACTGTTCAATGAAAAGAATATGTCCTATGTCAGGGCTGAAAGATCTGGATCAATTACTGTGTTTTACTAGCCATGCAGAAGTAGATGGAGCTTTTTAGTCAGTCACTGGTATTGTTCTTCCTGCATCATAATATTTGAATTTGATGTTGCTTTTGGGGGACACTAAGGTCAAATTATACCCATAACTTCTGCCTGCCTGAGACTTTGTGGTGCCACATTCTCTGTTCAGATCTTTCACATGCCTCTGTCGGTCTTTTTGTTCCTTGGTGAGCGATACTCATGAACAGTGGGTACTACTTGAAAAGAATTTTGATATTATTTTTACTTTTAGACAACTCATCCAGAGTAGCAGTCAGAACATTTGAGGTTTAAATGTTTTACTGGGCGGAAAAGGGACTTCTCTCTCACGCATCACATGAATGAAAGATGTACCTTAGAAAGTCAGCGCCCTCCCAGTTGCCTGGGTCAGAAGAGCTTGCTTCTGGAAGCGTAGAAATTCAGCCACCCTGATCAAGAGGTTTTTTTAGTACATTAAGAAACTTGGAGGCAGGTTTCAGGCTACAGAAACACCTTCACCAGTAGCTGGCTGAAAGTATTGCATGCCTTCTCATTCTGTTTATAAATCCTTATGTACCTCATGAAGCTGTTGTTTTCAGACGCAAGGAAGTTATTCTCAGAATTGTAGACTGGTTGATATAGGAAAGGACCTGTGGATGTCATCTTGTCCAACCCCCTGCTCAAGTAGGGCCACCTAGAGCAGATTGCCCAGGACCATGCCCAGGACTATTCTTGAAATTGCCATTGCATTTGCTAAACGGAGGGAAGTCTCCCATTCTAGAGTCATTTTATTCAGATAATCTCTGTCGTTATCATTCAGCAGATAAAGGATTAAAAAAAAAGTCCTAGTCAGCATATGGTTCTGTGAAAGAAAAATCCAAATATTATACAAGAGTTAACCCAGCTCTGCATTACGTGAACTAAGCTGTGTTAGGAGGGCAAAAATAATGATTTGGAACGAAGAAGCTTAACTTTCCAGCTGCCTTAGGATTCTTAGAACTCTCTGTAGTAACGAGGCTTCAGCCCTTTATAATAGTGCCACTCTCTGTCGTGGTATTCCATGTCAAGATAGCCTCACAGCTGATGGATATCTTGCAGTACCAAGTTGTTTTCAAACTAAGAATGTCTCTTAATGATATGGGAGTTGCTCTGGTTCAACAAGTTTCACAGCATTGCCTTTCAAATCCATTACTACTTTCTGTCTCTCTGTCAAAATCTATTTTCTACTTGCCATCACTTCAGCAAGACTGCTTTCTGAGCAAGGCAGCTATCAATGCAAGAATCTTTTTTTTTTTTTGTAACTATGATGATAAAATGTTTCTTTAAAAGTTTGAAATTTTTTTATTTTTTTAATTTTTTACATTTTAATTTTTACAGTTTTTTGTTTCAATTTTTCTTCTTATGCATGAAGAAATTGTTCCAGATTGGTCTTGCACAAAACCTTTGTCCTGTAGCATAGTCTGGCTTTGTAGAAAGTATTCAAGATGCTTTTCTTACTGGTTTGTCTATACCTAAAAGTTTATTTGGTTTAGTGAAGTGTGAAATAGGATTAGTCATCTATTTTACATAAGTTAATAACATTTGGTGTTATAGAAGTGAGAATTCCTGCTTGACTCCCCGTTTCTGGAGCAAGTATCTTCATAGGAAGAACTGAATCATTCAAGAACAGTTTTTCAGCAATTGCTGTCCTTGAATTTTTATTCCCAAATAGCTGAATGTGTAGACAAGCTCTCAGTTAAAACGTCGGTCTTTGTGCTGTTATCCATTCTCCTAAAGTGTTTATGTGTCTGGGGGTCATAACTTATATGGGTTAGATAGCTGAGCTGGTGAAGTACATAAGACATCTGTTAAATCAGATGGAAAGAAAATAAAACTATTCTCAATGGCAGCGGCCTGGGCAAAAAGGTCCACTGCTCTGTAAAGGAGACACCTGCTCTTTAAAAGAGTGCTTTATCAAGCACTACAGCGTAGAATTCTTGTTCGGTGCTGATGGATTCTTTATAGAAATACACTGCATATGTTGAAAAAGTGTATTCCTTTTATTTCTTTTTCCTGAGGAAGGGGAAGTGCCCCCTTTTCATCTTACAGCGTCTTTAAAAACAAAGCAAACACCATTCTCCATTTCTGTTAATGGCCAAGGGTTGCTTCACATTCATCACAAGATGCAGAGATGTGACTGAACAACAAATCATTCCTTCTTATCTCTGATACTCATTGTAGGTAATACAACCTGGCCTGCAACCTGAATGTGAACTAATATGTGCTGGTTTTAGTCTTGGAATAAAACAGCAACAAGTAATGGAATATGGTAAAATTCTATAAGGTCAGAGTAAAAATCCTCCTTCTGTTGTCCAGAGGATGCATTTCATAAGGTTTTGTGTATGCTGCAAAGTGTAGCCTTTTCCTAGGTTTTTGAGAAGAGGAAAAGTTGAGCCTTAGATGGTGAAACATATTTTGTTTTAATACTTTTAAGTTATAAATTAGTTTGATTATGTTATCCTCCAGTTTCTCGAAGGAACAGGTAGTAGCCAATGTAAATCAGACTGGCTCCACTGAAATCACAAGAACTGCATTCATTTACAAAATCTAAGAAAATGTCTAAAATATGTCTTGAATTTATTCTTGTTTATTGTTTGATCCTGCTTTGTAAAAAGGCTTACAACCTTATATTCTGGCTTGGGCTCTGGTTCAGTTCGTGTAGTTCAGAATTTATTTAGGTGTGAAAAGCAAAATACTGATTTGAACTGCATAGAATTTACAATCTCTTGTCTTAGAAAGTATCAGTTCAGAAAATTTAATTCCCTGTCTCTGGAGATGTGTGTTTCTGTCCTGGTAGTTCTCACAGCATCGGATTTTTTTAAAAGCGTCCCATTCAAAATTCCAAATAGATTCCATTCATTCCAAATGAATGTCCCTTCATTCAAGAAAAATTCAGATTTTTTATTAAATACAATTAAAAATATTTTAAAAATGCAATTAAAATACTTTTATGATAACTATCATCTTCTGTATTTTGATCTGTATATATACTAAGCAAATACACTGGAAAGAAGGACACGGACAAGCTATGCCAGATGAATACCGGTATCTGCCTTTTGAGATTATTTGGTTAGAAGAAACTCTGGATGCCAAAGATGAGACCTTCAATAAGACTTTGGCTAACTTCAAGAAGGAATACTTCTTGAAATCTGTGAGGTTTTACCATGGGGACAGCAGCAGTAATGCCGCTCAAGAGTCCCATCAGCTGATTTGCAAACCACTCTCTATTATGACTTTAATGTATATATGGACACAGTTTGATGTGAATTTTTCAGACATTTTTGTACCCAAGAGCCAGTTATACCTCATTTTCACTAATGAAATCTTTGCCTAATAATTTCTATTTGAAACATTCATAATTTTAACGTGTTGATTGGTTTGGTTGTATGATTGCTTTGTGGGAAAGGAGGAGGTTTTACAATTATGTTTGTGTTTGGATTTAATTTGTATGGTAAGCTAAGTATGAGATTTATGGAGTGCAACGTGCAGAATGTTTTATTTACTCTTCCAAAGACTATGAGTACACACAACATCTGAATTTGATCTTTGGAAACCAAGTTCAGAAAATACAGCATAATTTGATGCTAATTGTCTCCCTTAATTGCACTTTCCATCTGCTTATTTGCTAGTTCTATACTTAAGTCATTACAGTATTTATTACTTGATTTCCGATTGTATTTCACTTTCCAGTGATGTACTTACTACATATAATATCTTTGTTTTGTTTTACTTAACGTATTATCAGTGTCCTGTTCTTGTGAAAACTTACACATTTTAATTTTGTTGAGTTGTAGTTTGCCAAAAAGAACGTATTTTGTTCTGTGTGAGAATACGTAGGAAAGACAAAATAATTTAGCATTTCTATGTGGACAAGATATGACCTGTTCACTAAGTCTGTTGATTTTTTTTTTCCTGCAGTGCCAAAGTGCCACTTCAGAGCTAGAAGTCGTAAGATGCCGTAACAGACAGGTTCTATCTGTTCATAAAAAGTGCTTTTCACCATCAGTTGTAATAAAAGAAAGATGTGATGTCTCAGCCATATCAGATACATGCTTTATTTCTAAGAATTACAGCTCTGGACAGATGTCTTCTGCCTCTGGCTCTGTATGCAGAAGAGGTTACTTGTTATTCCCCCACCAGGTTGCTGGTGGAAAAATTTGTATCAATGCTGTCACATTTAGTTCAAGCTAAATTATCCAGGTTTAAGTTAATTTGGCTGTTGGTGGTGGAGGGGAGTTGCTTTTATTTGTCTGATGTGAATGAAAAATGGCTTTAGCAGCTATTCAGGGAGCAGGGTAACATCCCTTGCGGAGCTGGTGATATGGCTCCAGAAGAGGACATCAGTGTATCACCTAAGATTACTTTCCTTCCTGCTACACATGAGGAAATCTGATGGAAACTGGAAAATTGTGTCTAAATCATGTGATTAAATAAGACGTGTCTGAAGAAGTTCTATTTAACTAGATATGATAATTAGAGAGGAAGTTAAGTGGCGTTTTAATGGGACCCTTCTATTCTCAATTACCTTAGAGAGAAAGTTTTAGTGCTCATGACTGAAGACCAAATGGTACTCCCTTTTCTTGCTTTGGTTGGGGTAAGAGGAAGGGAGGAAGGGAGAGGGGAATACCGTGGAGTTTGTACATGAGATTTTGCATATTGGTGTTGTATTTTCACTTATGTGCATTTTTTAACGGTGAAGTGAAACGTGTCTCAGGTCACACAGACCTAGTTGAGATGGTGTAATAAAAAGGCCAAGTGAAATTGTGGTGGAAACCTTAAGGAAACTTTAAACTGGCCACTTAGAACAGGGGCTAACTTAGAGTTAATTACTTTGGAAAAGAAAAAAAACACCACCAACCAACAGCATACCTGTTGAGCCTATCTAGTACAACAAATTTCACTCTAATTTTTCCCTGTTTTGCTGGAACTTTTGGAAAACTTATGTGTTACTAGGAATGTCAGAGAAGAATTGTATTGCACGTGAAATTTGAGTGGTTACCATGTAGATATGATTAAAGGTAGAGGAGGGATGGCGTCAGCACCTAGTGGCAACCTACTGCAGAAACCACTTTGCTACAGGTCCTTGAAGCCCCCATTGTCGGCTGTGGAGTAAAGCAGTATTTCACGACTAGCCTCTGGAGTGGAAGGCATACCTCTCTTCTGGATGGAATTGCAGCATATGAGTTGGAGGACTTCAGTCTAGGGAGACTGTCTTTGCAATCCTAATATGCCCAGTGTTCATGAGGACGTGAGGTTTGGCTGGAGTTGCCAAACTGAAAAGCTGCGTGAGAGTGCAGCTTAGCTCTTTTGTAATAACCTGGTCGGCTCTGGCACTCTGAATGTTTTCACTTATAAATGCAACCTATAAGAGTTTATCTATGAGATATGCCTGCTTGCCAGGTGAGCAGAATAATTGGTGAACATACCAGTATGGAAAAATGTGGAATGAGAGAAGGGCATGTATTCCTGAGGTGAAGATGGCACAACACTGGAAAAACATGTTTATACATGAGAAATATAGACAGAAAGCTTAGAAAGATTTAATTACAATCCATAGAAGATACATAATGCATGTAGAAAATTTCATCAGTGTAACAAAATGGGTTGTTTGCTAATTCTGAAAATATTTATCCCATGCCTATAATGTATGTAATGTAATATATCTGTTGGACAAATTTGGCTTTCAGATAGTATTCACATGTCAAAGAGACTTGAGTGTATTTGAGGAAAGAATTCAGCCCACAATATTATTCTTTTTCAATTTCATAAACCTCTTTTATAGATTAATCTGGTGACTCAAGTGAAGAGAATGAATGGGTAATTACACTTTGGGGTGTTGCTTTTAGAACAGCTCTACTTCTACCTGTTGCATTGTTCAACCATTTTACACATAATACCGTTTTTCATAAACTTATCAACAGTAGCTAGTGATATGTATCACACTTCTGTATTACTTAGCAGAAAATTATTTTAAATAGCCTCTTCATTTGTTCAGTGGCATACACTTTCTTGATGTGTTTTAATCCTTGGATCTCAGTTTCCTAGCTACAAAATAGCGTGGGTAAGGCTTTTTTCCCCTCTGCTTCCTGTGCCTCCTCTGTCTATACAGGTTGCCCTTGGCAAGAAGAGTTCCTTTTGTTCTTTGACCAAAACCTAGAAATATCAGGGTTTCTTCCTTGAGATTTCCAGGCACCTGCCACTTCCTCTGAAAGGACGTACAGTCTCCCAGTTCTTACTTGGTGGAGAGCTTTCTGTATCACCTATGCTTTAGCTTCACCTTTAGCATTAAAAAAAATGTTTTTCTTCCTCATAGGTTCCCCCCCACCTTTCTGCATTCAACTGGTAACACAGGTTTATCCTGAACTAAATCAAGAATAAGGTGCATAGTTTTTGGTCGGTGTTAGTAAACTAATAGGCTGGTCTTTCATATACCTTTCATAAAGGTACCTTTTATACCCTTCAGAAAGCATCTTTCATATGCTTTCTGTCACTTGTGCATGGGGCTTGGGGCCTTCGACTGGAGGTGGCAGGTAAATTATTCTTAGGAGAATATAAGGGTAAGACCACAAAAAAAGTTAAAATGTAAAAAGGGTTCTGGTGGATAGCCTGTTTGACATGAAGTTCATGAAAGGTGAGAATAAAGCACATTAATTAGTGGCTAATAAGTAAACCACTGCCTTGATAGATAGGAACGCGGAGACTGCATCAAACTGCCCTCACAGAATTTCTTACATAGGGTCTAATTTACAGGCTGTACACAGTAACAAAGTATTTCTGTAATTACCGTTGAGAAAAGTCCCTTTTTCTTTGCTGCTGTCACTGAGAGTAGTAATTCATAATCTTTTAGGAAGACTTGTTTTTGTTTTGTTTATTCACAGCAAAATTTTTTGCTCTTTGATGGCATGACATGTGTGGTCCTTTTGTGCGGTCAGCAATTAAGAGATGGTCTCAACTGTGCAAAAAGGCTTTGTGGCATAGGGAACATATGCCTGAAATGTTCCCATGTGATCCATGGGCTTGGTTACACTCTGATCAGGTGAAAAAAACATGGCTTTTGTTAGAATGACAGGCAGGCAGCAGAAGCAAAGTTTAACCCAAATCCTTTTGTAGATATTGGAAAGTCATAAGCCTTGAGATGACACTGGCACATTCAACATGCTGTGTGATCTGGGACTCTGTTGCTTGTATCGCTGTGTGAATGTGTGTACAGTGTAAACATTTTATGAAGTGCAGTTTCTGATCCATTGGTCTGTCTGGGCAAGAATGTCCCTTGATACTAAAAAGAACAGCAATCAGGACAGAATTGGTCAATGCGGCATGTCTAATGGTGGGAAGATATTTGAAGGACTCACTATAGACACAATAGGCTCTCTAAATAGCCTCTTTGCACCCGGAGTCTTATTGCAAACAGGTTCATTAAGGAGAGACATTCTGACACACAGCATCACAGTAATGAAAGTAGCTCTGTTTTTCTAATATTGTGTCTTGCCACTTCAGTTATGCTGCTGGTACAAGATTTCCCTTGTGTTGTTGTATATTTCTCTAGAAAAAGAATCAGTCTTCATAGAATATACAATTATTTTGTACAGGAATATATAACTCATACCTAAGAATCTGTCCTTCCTGTTTATGTGCACTAGTGCAAAAATAATTGGCAATCACATCTTCAAAACCAAAAATGCTTTCACCTTTGATTTGAAAGGCTTATATATGTTAAAATGGTTATAACACAAAAAAAATATATATACAGTTGTAATATAATTTCATGAATATACAAAGTCAGATAAAATATTGTTCATGACCAAGTATAAAATGAATATTAGTCAATTTTTTCCCATGAGGCACCTTGGTTTGTTTTGCTTCTTTTCTCTTCTTTAGGCACTGAAGTATAAGTTCATAGAGAGGAAAATCAAAAGGTTATAGTTTATCCTACTTTACATATAACTGGTGTGTGACTTAAGCTGTTGGATTGGCTTAATGTATACTTTGAACATTATGACCATGGGGGGAAAAAAGGTAATATTGGTTTAAAAGTGGATATGGAAAATTTAATGTGCTCAAGTGGGAACAATGGCATATTAAAAAAAAAAAAAATTCATGACACAGATCTAATAATTCACTTGCCCCTGTAGGAATGGGGTATCGGCTCTGATGCCGCTTGGTAGTTTATTTTTATATACGCCCCTGGTCCCTGCTGTATATCCTTCGTATGGGTTCCAGAGAAAAGAAAGAAAATAACCTGTAGGGAAATCAGCTTAGAAACCTTTCATTAAATACATTGTGTTTCATATCATGTCGTTCACAAAATCTCCAAGAAAGATAGAAAGTGTTATCAGACTGCATGCGTAAAATACTATATTTGAATACTATAATTTGCTGTAAGATTAAGGACCAAGGGTATAGACATATTCGTTATTTCATTATTCACTTATGCTTGATGGATAATGCTTCAGGGGTTCTTTTCATTTTTTCTTGCCTAGCACAGATATGCAGTTTTAACTTTTTATTTAATGCTGCAGAAAACATTCCTGTTCCCCTAAGCTTTACTGTCCTGCTTGTTTGCTTTTTAGTGGTGTGATTATTATTCTTTTGGAGGGGTTTTATATTGCTTTTAAGTTTGGTTGTTGTTTCCTTTTCACAGGCATATACATTAGTTTACAAGTAGCTAAACTGTACTTATTATAAGAAAAATTTAAAATTACTTTTTGGCAGAAATTGAGAAATGGCCTGTTTGTGATTGCAAACAATTATTTGTTTTATCTCAAGGTAAAAAAATAGTAATTACTTTTGTTAATCTGTATTGAAAAACAGGGTTGACAGAGAACATATTACTGAGGCTTCAAAAATCTGTCAGCGTTTTTTTGACTGCTCATGAAACGTAGTTTGGTCAAGCTAAATCTGGCCTGTGATTGCCTTCTGCACATAGAAAAAGTTAATTAAATAACAAAAAGTAAACCTAGTTTGCTGAATACATTATGGATTTTTTTTTCTGAAATATTACATGTTAAATTGTACATTTTCTTACATGGAGTTAATGGATATAGAGATTTGGCTGCATTTGCACAAGTGGTAATACTTGCAGTAGTGTTGGTTTAGTTTGTGGAGGGCCTAAAAATGGCTTGGTGTAGTGGTGTTACTGACAATGAGCCTCTTTATTCTTCCCCCTGTTTTTATTCCCTCTTTCCCCTAATTGCGTATATGTAAGTAGCTTTCTCTTTCTTCTTATTTTGCCTATTTCAGTATTCATCAGTGGTTCTCGTACATAGGAATTGGCACAAACTACAGTGTTTGCCATTCCAAAGATCACAGGTTCAAACTCCACCTAATTTAAAGCAGAAAATTAGTGGCTGCTCTGCCTGTTAGCTCCTCCCTGGCTGGGTGGTATTACCTACCATGTAAGTTAGGATTCTGTAACAGTACAATGTTATTTGAGTTTCTCTGCATTTCCTTCACGGTGTTGTGTTACAGGAAAGAAAAAGATAGGATGCACCAACTATGGGGGATGTTTTGTATTCTCTCAGCTGTCCTGGGCCAGAACATTGTTATCTCTTGAAGAACAGCTATGACAGACGAAAATGGAAGCAGTCCTCTCATGCCCGCAGAGCTTGTTCCCCAGGAGTAGTAGTACCACCACTGAATTCTGTTTTACCATGTGTTTGCCATTGTCCCAGTTACCAAGTCATTCCCATGTCTCCTCTCTCTAGCCATCTACAGCCTTATATCATTGCAATGGAAACTGAAAGCCGCCAAGATTACTGTTTGTGTACAAACACATTTGTAGCACTAGTTGGAAGGGCATAGATGCTTTTTTCCTTTTTCTTTTTTGGTTTTCCTAACAGAACTGTGTCGTTTTCTTTGGTCTTTTACTGTATGAAGCCATGGTCTCTAAGAAGCCAGCCTTGCTTATTGTAGGTAGTGTCGGGAAGCCTGCTGTCTTTTAGTTCCATGTTTGTGAGCCAGCCATCAAGGGTCCTCTGTGGAGGATGCACCCACTTTTCCCTCCAGATGTTGACTGTCTAAAATAATGGGTGCTCCCTGAAGCAACGTGGGGAATTCTGAAACAGATGCTTAGAGTGCCCAAGCCTTAACATTAAATTTACTGCAATATTCCTTTGAGAAAATGTGAGGAGCACACTATGTTGAGATACCATCAACAGCCTGTGCTAGTAAACTGACAAATGCTGTATTCTGAGCTACAGATATTTTTTTTAAACAAGATGTGTTTCCTGCCCCAAAATTATGTAATTCAAATCTACAAGTCATTTATGTAGTGGGATTACCAGATGTACATAGAAAAAGATGTCTTTAGCATCATGCGTGGGTGTTCAGAGGCAGCAGGATGTGACAACTGGAATCACAAAATCACAGAATGGCTGAGGTTGACAGGGAGCTCTGGAAGTCATCTCGCCCAACCCCCCTCCTCAGGCAGGGTCACCTAGAACCAGGATCCTGAACTCCACCATCTGATGCTCACTGCAGCCAAGGCTGCCTTCAGCCTTCACATCACCAGTGAGCCTTTCCTTGTTTGTGACTATGAGGTCCATCAGAGCACCTTCCCTCATTGGCTCCTCTATCACTTGGGTTAGGAAGTTGCGCTCAGTGCTCTCCAGGAGCCTCCTGAACTGCTTATGTGCTGCTGTTTTGTTTCTCCAGCAGTTATCTGCGAGATTGGTCTTGCATGAGGACCAGGGCTTGTGAATGTGAGGCTCCTTCCAGCTGTTCGTGGAAGTACTCATCCACTTGTTCTTCCTGGTCAGGCAGCCTGTAATAGACACCTACTATGATGTCACCTAGAGTGGTCTGCTCCAGCCACCTGGCTAACACCTTTCAGGGGGGGCTGGTAGCCTGGCAGATCGAAGTGTGCTCCTTTCCTTTGCAGCATCCTGGCAGTCTTTTGAAGAGTTAACTTATGCCAGTCTTCTATCACGCAGTTGTTGCTTTCAGACAAGTCACTGGAAGGCAGAGGGTTGTTTTCACCTGAGATGGCAACCATGATATTTTAATTTGTTTATTGCTGTCATTTTAAATGTTTTTTTCAATATACAGGAAAGGCAGCTGTGCAGACTTTAAATCCTTGTATAAAATTCACCTCTGCTGTGCTTACTAAGTGGTATTGACAACTGATAATGACAGGGAAGCTGGCAAGTAATAACTAGTGACGATTTTGCAGATAGCTTCCCTTCCCTCGCATTACTCCTTTCCTCCTTCTCTGTCTTCCCTCCTTTCCTGTCCTCTTTCCTTTCTTCCTTCCCTTGCCTCCATTCCCGCCTCCTCTTTCACCCTTCCCTCCTCTCCTTCTTCTTTTTCCTCCTCCTCTCACTTCCTCCTCTCCTCTTCAATATTACAAACTGACTGAGGTTGGCAGGGACCTCTGGAGGTCATCTAGTCTAAGCGCCCCCTGGTCAGGCAGGCTCATCTAGAACCAGTTGCCCAGGAAGATGTCCAGACAGCTTCTGAATATCTTCAGGGATGGAGACTCTACAACCTCCCTGGGCAATCTGTGCCAGCGCTCAGTCACCCTCACAGCTGACCTCACAAGTGTTTCGTGATGTTCAGAAGGAACCTCCTGTGTTTCAGTTTGTGCCCATTGTCTCTTGTCCTGTCACTGGGCACCAATGAGAAGAGTCTAGCTCCATCTTCTTTGCACCTTCCCATCAGATAGTCATACACATTGATGAGATCCCTCCTGAGCCTTCTCTACTCCAGGTGTAACAGTCCCAGTTCTTTCAGCCTTTCCTCATAGGAGAGATGCTCCAGTCCCTTAATTACATGGGAAGGATCATTATAAATTTTTTACAGTCTCTTCGGGAAGGACAGGGAGGGAGACGAGGAGGGCATGCCACACTCTATGGCAGTGACCAGCTGAAGTGCATGGAGCTCTGCCTGTGGATGGATAAGGAGCTGACTGAGAGCTTATGGGTCAGGATTAAAGGGAGGGCACAGAAAAGTGGTGTTACACTGGGGGTCTACTACAGGCCATGTGACCAGAAAGACCAAGTGGATAAGACCCTCTGTAGACAAATAGAAGCAGCCTTGTATTCAGAAGCCCTGGTCCTCATGGGGGACTTCAACCGCCCCAATATCTGTTGGAGGGAGAACACAGAAGGACATAAACAATCCATGAGGTTCCTGGAATGCACTTCCTTCTCCAAGTTATAGAGGAGCCAATGAGGAGAGGTGCTATGCTGGACCTTGTTCTCATCAACAAGAAGGGGCTGATGGGGAATGTGAAGCTCAAGGGCAGCCTTGGCTGCAGTGACCATGAGAGGGCAGAGTTCAAGATCCTCAGGGCAGTGAGGAGGGCACACAGCAAGCTTACTACCCTGGACTTCAGGAGAGCAGAGTGTGGCTTCTTCAGGGATCTGCTTGGTAGAGTACCATGGGATAAAGCCCTGGAGGGAAGACAGGACCAAGAAAGCTGGTTAATTTTTAAGGATCACCTCCTCTAGGAGAGATGCATCCCAAAAAAGAGGAAGTCAGGCAAAAATGCCAGGAGGCCTGCATGGATGGACATAGATGAGGTCTTGGACAAACTCAAACAGGAAAAGGAAGCCTACAGAGGGAGGAAGCAAGGACAGACAGCCTGAGAGGAATACAGAGAAATTGTCTGAGCAGCTGGGGATCAGCTTAGGAAAGCTAAAGCCTAAATAGAGTTAAAACTGGCCAGGGATGTCAAGGGCAACAAGAAAAGCTTCTACAGGAAAGCTGTAGGGTAAACATGGGCCCTCTCTGGAAGGAAATGGGAGACCTGGTCACCCAGGATATGGAGAAGGCTGAGCTACTGAGTGATGTTTTTTGCCTCAGTCTTCACGGGCAAGGGCTCTAGCCACACCACCCAAGTTGCAGAAGGTGGAGGCAGGGACTTGGAGAATGAAGAACCACTCACTGTAGGAGAAGATCAGGTTCAAGACCGTCTGAGGAACTTGAAGGTGCACAAATCAACGCGACCTGATGAGATTCATCTGTGGCTCCTGAGGGATTAAGTTGCTAAGCCACTATCTGTCATATTTGAGAAGTCATGGCAGTCCCATGAATTTCCCACTGACTGGAAAAGGGGAAACATAAGTCTCAGTTTTAAAAAGGGAAAAATGGAAGCCATGGGGAACTACAGGCCAGTCAGTCTCACCTCTGTGCCCAGCATGATCATGGAACAGATCCTCCTGGAAACTGTGCTAAGGCACATGGAAAATAAGGAGGTGATTGGTGACAGCCAACACGGCTTCACTAAGGGCAAATTGTGTCTGACAAATTTGATGGCCTTCTACAACGGGGTTACAGCATTGGTGGATAAGGGAAGAGCAACTGGCATCATCTACCTGGACTTGTGCAAATCATTTGACACTGTCCCACACGACATCCATGTCTCTCAATTGAAGAGACATGGATTTGACAGATGGGCCATTCAGTAGATAAGGAGTTGGCTGGATGGTCAGACTCGAAGAGTTGCAGTCGGTGGCTCGATTTCCAAGCGGAGACCAGTGACGAGTGGTGTTCTGCAAGGGTTGGTAGTGGGACTGGTGCTATTTAACATCTTTGTTGGTGGCATGGACAGTGGGATTCAGTGCACTCTCAACAAGTTTGCTGATGACACCAAGCTGTGTGGTGGTGTCTACACACTGGAGGGCAGGGATGTTATCCATAGGAATCTGCAAGGCTTGAGTGGTAGGCCCGTGCAAACGTCATGAAGTTCAACAAGGCCAAGTGCAAGGTCCTGCATGTGGGCAGAGGCACAGGCTGGGCAGAGAATGAATTGAGAGCAACCCTGCAAAGAGGGATTTGGGGGGCACTGGTGGATGAAAAGCTGGACATGAGTTGACAATGTGAGCTCCCAGCCAAGAGGGCCAACCATATTCTGGGCTGTATCAAAAGAAGCATGGCCAGCAGGTTGAGGGAACTGATTCTTCCCCTCTACTCTGCTCTCATGAGACCCCACCTGGAGTACTGTGTCCAGCCCTGGGGCCATCAACATAAGAAGGACATGGATCTGTTGGAGCAGGTCCAGAGGAGGGCCACAAAGATGTTCAGAGGGCTGGAGCACCTCTCCTGTGAGGACAAGCTGAGAGGGTTGTTCAGCCTGGAGAAGAGAAGACTCCGGGGATACCTTATAGCAGCCTTCCAGTACCTAAAGGGGGCCTATAGGAGAGATGGGGAGGGAGTCTATCAGGGATTGTAGTGACAGGACAAGGGGTTACAGTTTTAAACTGAAAGACAGTAGATTTAGATTAGATATCAGGAAAACATTCTTTATGCTGAGGCTGGTGAGACACTGGCACAAGTTGCCCAGAGAAGCTGCGGATGCCCCATTCCTGGAGGTGTTCGTGGCCCGGTTGGATGGGGCATTGAGTAACCTGGTCTAATGGACTATGTCCCTGCCCACAGCAGGGGCGTTGGAACTAGATGATCTTTAAGATCCCTTCCAACCTGAACCATTCTATGATTCTGTGATCTTAGTGGCCCATCACTGGACTTGCTCCAGTGTGTCCATTTCTGTCTCATACCGGGCAACTCAGACTTGGCCACAGGACTCCAGGTGTGGCTTGACCAGTGCTGAGTAGAGGGGAAGGACCACCTCCCTCAACCTGCTGGCAATGCTTTGTCTAATGCAGACAGGATACCGTTAACCTTCTTTGCCACAAGGGCACATTGCTGGCTCGTGGTGAAGTTGGTGTCCACCAGGACCCCAGGTCCTTTTCTGCAAAGCTGCTTCCCAGCTAGCTTTTCCCCAGCCTATACTGTTGCATGTGGTTGTTTCTCCCCAAGTGCAGGACTTTGTACTTCCCCTTGTTGGACTTCAGCAAGTGCCTGTCAGCCCATTTCTCCAGCCTGGTGAGTTTGTGCTGGATGGCAGCGTAACCCTCTGGTGTATCAGCTGCTCCTTCCAGTTTTGTGTCACCTGCAAACTTGCTGAGGGTAATCTCTGCTCATCATCCAGATGACTAATGAAGACATTAAACAGGATCAGACACAGTACTGACCCCAGCGGTATACTGCTAGTTACTGTTACCCTTCTTTTCCTGCATCCTGCCTTCTCTTCCCTTACTTGCCCCTTCCCAATTCCTCTCTTCTCCTTATCCCCTTTCACTTCTGCTTCACACTAACCCCTTTCCCAACCCTGCACTTCCCTTCCCTTTTTTCCTTGTTGTTTGCCATCTGGTCCAGAGTTGTGAGGTCTTTGATAACATTTAGTGTTTATGCAGTGACTAGTACAGTACTGCTCACATCTTTGATTTAGGATGCTTGATTTAGACGCTACCGTATTACAACAAACATCAGAAGAACATCAATGTGAACGTCTGCTTTTCATATGCTGCCTTGCAGCCTGATTTAGAGAATCCAGGGTTTTAGCTATCTAAGCTGGGAGCAAACTTTTAATGAACTATTCAAGAATTCTGTGTATTGGCATTTTTCCACATCTTTTCACATTTTCTATTCTCAACACTTTAATTTCCTTCCAATCTTTAATATTGCTACTGGTAGTAAAGACATAGTGAAAATGTGTGCATGAAGAATATCAGTGGGAATGGGTTAGTGATTGACCATTAGAACCAACCAAGTAATTATTACTTTAACAAATTCTTTATTTCACAGTATGGCCTGGTACTGCCCTAACGCCAGATGATTTGTTAAATTATACTGGAAAGAGCTGAGCAAGAGGGCCATCATTATCTCAATTTTCCCCTACATTTCTCTGTTTTGGAGAAATTTACTTTTTTGAGATTTTGGAGAAACCAATTTTTTTTTTGTTTATGTTTGTATGTGTGCATGTATGAAAAGACACTGTTGTGCTTTTCCTTCACCTGTACTTTAGAGGTTCTGCCCCAAAGTGGTAATATTAAATACTGTTACAACATAATTGTAAGGGATCTTATGCAATGTCTTTTTTCACCAAGCTCTTCCCATCCTCTCCCTTCTCTTCTGTTTGCTGTGGTGTCAGACATGGCTTTAAAGCTGCTGTCTAATTTACGTCATGTTTTCACAGTGTCTTACAAAACCTGGGGACAGTCCTGTGTATGAGTAAGAGAAGAAGACACTTCTTGTTTGTGAAATAAACTTAAGCTCTTCAGCAGGTGCAAGAACCCTCAGTGCTCCAAGGGGAAGTTTATGAAAAGTTGAAAGAAATTAACCTCAATTAAAAGGAATATTGATTGATAGTTACAGAGTTAAATATGATGTATTGCTCAAGAAAAAAGTCTACATTAAAAGAACATTAAAGTTCTGATAGAAAACATTAAACCCAAGAAATTTGCCACAGAGGGTGAAATGTAAAATTGTTTAGATCTCTTTCTAATATCTAACTGTAATAGGACACAGTAAGGAATTAGTTAAGAATATCCCCTATTGAGCCAAGGAATTAGGATTCTTCAGGGTGTATTCTCATTTTGCTTTGCTGAGATTTTGTTGCTCAGCAGTCATTAAATATGTTAAACTGAAAATCTGGGCCCCTTCAACTATGAGTATCTCTTCTGTGTTTTCCATTAGTTTGTGCTTAGTTTCTTAGTTTTTTTTCCCCTGAGGTAAAAGTCTTTGAAGTTCTGTAGACAAATAATGATGGTTTAAACACTGTTATCGGTCATATAAGGAAATTACCTACTAGACAGTAAAACCAATAATTTTTATATATATATGTGTGTATAGGTGTGATTGGAACCTTAGAACGTCAGATGTATTTAACATTGGCTTTACCGATTGAACGTGAAGAAAACTTGCCTTTTGGCAGCCACAATAGCCACTCAGGTTTAGTAGTTGGCCATGTGGATCAGGTAGTAACAGGTAATGTTGTTCATATGCTCATGTTCAGTACTTGTCAGGAGGACTCTGTTCTGCTCCATCATATGGTGACACATTGTGTTCAACAGGAATATGTTTTAGGTAGAAGTTTGCTACTAGCTTGAAGCTACACACAATAAACTAGCCCCTGTGTAAAAAGCACTGTCGTTCTCTGCAGCCCAGGAGATAACTCATGCCAATCATAATCTGAAGCATTTAAAGGCATTATTTGTAACTGTTAAATGTGTGGATTTCTCTTGAAATACACGTACTCACTTCTGGTAAAAAGCAAATGTGAGTAGGATAAATAGATTCTTTTGACTCCCTACTGGGAGCAGCTGCTGATAAGAGTGGGAGTCAAGGACTCATCTCCTCCGCTGGGAATCTGCAATTTTTTTTTTTTTCTTCTGACTCTGTCTAGAGCAAAGAAGAAAGGGAAGTGATAATTCCTTTGGAAAGCCACATTTCACAACCATCTGTTAGGCAATAATACATGTGTTCCCAGAGAATTAGCATGGTTGAACCCCATTGAGTGGAATGGCACAGCTATAAGCTCAATGAAGCCTTGCTATAAAAAGTGACAGTCCTTTGACATGTAAGCAATGTGACACTTTGTGTTCAACTTAATGTAAGTTGAGTTTCTTTATGGTAATTTAACTTCAGAATGTCTTTTAATAGCTCTGTATTACATAAAAATATATATGAGAAAGTCCTTAGCCTTTGCAGAGACGTGGTTTTTGAGGCCAAAGTAATTTTTTGTAATACTTTAAATGAAGCCCCATAGTGACAAAAGAGCTGTAATAAATCTGCAAGTGGTGGTGAAGAGCATGCATGTTGACAAAATTAGAGTAGGACTGAGTGAACCTCAGTAAACTGAGAGTTGTCTTCTGTGTGCTAGTCCAAATTTAAGAAACTGAAGAATATGAACAGAGACAACGTTTATTGGCAAAAGCAGGTGTTCTGCTCTGTCATTCAAGAGTGGTTGATGAAGCTTTGGAAGTTGAAAGAGGAACAAAATATGTGTGGCCATCACAGATTTAGGGTTAAGTTGGTATTGTATGTATGACAGAAATAATTATTATTTGGAAGGGGTTGAGGATGCAGGGATCATGGTGATTGTAGCAGAGTGGTGATTCACCATTACCCCTGTCAGCTCTTTTTGTCAGAGCAGGCATCAGGTTATGCCTAAAAATCAGCGCTGATAAGCCAAAGTAGAGCAGTCAGGAGGACTTTGTGTTTAGTGGTCAGGACTTGAGACTTCCTCACTTAAAGGGAATGAGTAGGGAACAGTGAGAGAAGAGTGGAACAGGATGGGGGGAGAGAGGAAAGATGAGGGAATGAAGAATCTGAGATATTCTCCTTAAAACAATCTCCTTTGTTGCTATAGATCTGTATCTGTGATTGTCCCACAGCTGTAGAAAACCATTTGTTTCCATGACCTTTCTGGCATCTCTTTTTCTAGTCTCACCTGGGAAGTAGTGGAAAAATCACTTTTCTCAGTGTGTTGGAACAACATGAAGGGTTTATAAGGGTTTTCCTCTGCTACTGTTCATCATTTGTCTCCTGATAAGCACTTAAATATTGCAACCGTGATGAATGTTGGCTTCGTGTATTTGATACTGTTGAGTATCTTGAACAAGAAGGTGGTCTGTTTGGTTGTGACTGTCAACTGCGCAGGGGTAGCCCTGATGATAGAAAATGGATAACTTATTACAGTCCAAGCTGTACTTTACCTGTGGTGCCAGATCAGTGTCGCTTTAGATGGGGTGTCTTTTCACTGTATTCCTACAACTGGCCTTTGAGGCACCAGCGGTGGCATCTCCAAGGTAGACAGGAAAGGACAAGGAAATGGCAACCATGCGGTGGGAGACTGCAGGGTGAAAAAGCTGAATCTACAGGTAAATGGAGCATTTCCAACTTACTTAACTAAATCTGGACTACAAAGAAAGTTTGGGAATCTCATGAAAAGACTGTTGTACAATGTATGTACTTAATTTAATTTCCTATTATTTCAGTTGAAGGAAATTTGAGACTTTATTATTTAGACAATAGACTACTCAGTATACGATTGTTTGCTAAGGTCATAGATTAAAACTGGCTGTTGTAAAAAAAAAAAAAACAAAACCAAACAAAAAAACCCCCAAAAACCAGAAGTAAGTTTCAAGTAAAGTAATATATCATTAGATATGTGGAGGATTTGATTAGCGATTTGAGACATGTATAGCATTGCACCTATAGAAGAAAGTGTTCTAATGTGTTAAAATTCCCTCACAAAAGCCTTAATTTTAGAAAAATGTATCTGAATAATCTTACACCTGTAAAATTAAGGGATTGAACAGCTATGCATATCTGTGGGGATAAGGTTTTTGCAGATGTTTTTTTCAGAATAGGGATCGTTATTTCTGCCAGCAGCTAACATATGTATAATAATCACAAAAGCACAGCTATTTGCCTAACTGTCCAGTTTTATGTGCTATGTGAATGTATATGCAATCAAACTTATGTACATAGCTCCCATAGCTTCACTGTCAATGTACATACTTTTGTTTCCAATGGAAAAAACAAATGTTGAGAGGCTAAGAGTTCATAGGGTATTAACTGAAAATAAAATTGACTTAGTTTTCTTAGATATATTAGAGGAACATTCTGTGCTGTGTCTTTGTTTTCTATAGGCAAAAATAAAATCTGCAAGCCCACTGGAGTTTTAAATACAATATAAATGTCATACATAATCATAACAAGTATGCAAAATGTTTTCAAACATTTGTATTGTATGGAAGCAATTACTGGCACCAACTGCATCACACACCCCTCATATGGGCCAAGGCCAAAAGAAATGAAGGTCTCTAAACAAAATTACTTTGTGTGGGTGGGAAGAGAGTGAGTTTTATTAGGGAGCAACATTGAGCCATATTTTAATGCCAATCACATACTCTGTAACTCAAATAAATACTAAAAAAATGGTTCCACGTTAGGCTTTTTTACTTTCTCTTGTGCTTCCCTATCGCAGGTCTTCCAAAGGAGACTCTTTGATTTTCATAGTAGAAGGCTTTAAGGTACGATGTGTACAAATACAAATCTAGCAGGAAGTTGCTTCTCCATTGTCTGTGCAGCCATCTCTGTGCTTGCTGAGATAGTACATTGCATTTTTTCTCAGCATGCTAATTTTACTTATAGTAAACCAGCATTGCTTCCCATGCTTCCATTTCATATCTGTAAGTTACCGTGATTGCTCTGCCAGGTGCATTTGCAATACTGGATGTTCAGGGCAGCCTCCTCTGGAATACTCCTTTCTGACGTCAGTGAAACTGTCTGTAACACACGGTTTGTACACGTGGGGATGGAAACAAATACTTCATCATGTTCTCTGTAGGTAGATGCTTATTTTCATTCAAAGAAACACATTCCAATATGTTAGTGACTTTCACGTCCCTTCCATAGCTCCTTCCTCCAAACTTAGGCTCTTCCTGATCTTTGTAAGCCTCTGATGCTTGCCGTGTTAGAAGCATCCATTCATACCCCTTGAGAAGCCTGAATGCCTTGCGTGCATAAATTACGACCACTTTTCCATGCCAGCTGGTTTGATGAAGAGCATAGCCTTTTCTGACTGTCTCTCCGTACATCCTGGGCTGTTAGTGATAGCAGTTGTGCTAGTTCATTGCATATATAAAGAAAGCCTCCAGAGTCAAAACCAGAACATTTGCAAGTTGGAGGAGACTCCAACAGCCTCTTCTTAAAACTGGAACATCACTTCTCTGAGGAAGTACTTTTTCAGGATCTTTTCTGCTGTGACTTGTCACAGTGAAATACTGACATTTGGGAGTTTCCCCCAAAAGATCAACTGTGATGTTCTTGCTTTCATGAACATGCACTTGAGTCATTATGCTGCCACTTTGTTATGTGTGATCACGCGTGTGGTATGTACAGCCATGTACCGTCTGAATTCGGAATAAGGGAGAATACTTTGTAGCAGAAGTTTAAAAGACATTGCTTGGTATATGCTCCCTGATGTTTTGTGTGGCAGTGTAAGTCATAGAATAAATCTTGATGTAACACTCACGATTTACGAATATCAGCAGTTCGGAATTCACAGGCAAAATGCATTGTATGTTTTGGTCTATAGGTTAGTAAAACTCTGATTGCTGCTACTGCAGGCAGAGGAACTTTTGGAGGATGATGCTGTAGCAGTGGGTGTCATGCACATCATATGGCAGTAGGGACACATACAAGCAGCACAGTTAGAAAGTTTTGAATAAAATAGATTTCGGACTATGGATTATGCAGCTGAGTACAAACCAGAAAGCTGAAAGGAGAACAAAGAAGTAGATGAATGCTTTTGTTAGGGCATAAGGTGCCTGGAGATTGGGATCAGATTATTTTACGCTAAAATGAGGCATATATTGCCCTATTTGTATGTGTATGGGCATTACTTTTGTGGGTTTTATGATCACTGGAATCCCTGTAAGCCTGTAATTTAGTTACCTATCTCAAATTATCAGAAAGAATATCATAGAATCATAGAATTGTTAGGGTTGGAAGGGACCTTAAAGATTATCTAGTTCCTATGCCCCTGCCATGGGAAGGGACACCTCCCACTAGATCAGGTTGCTCAAAGCCCCATCCAGCCTGGCTTTAAAAACTTCCAGGGACGGGGCTTCCACCACCTCTCTGTGAAACCTGTTCCAGTGTCTCACCACCCTCATGGTGAAGAACTTCTTCCTGATGTCCAATCTGAATCGACCCATCTCTAGTTTTAATCCATTCCCTCTAGTCCTACCATTACCCGACATCCCAAAAAGTCCCTCACCAGCTTTCTTGTAGGCCCCCTTAAGATACTGGTAGGCCGCTATAAGGTCTCCTCGGAGCCTTCTTTTCTCCACACTGAACAACCCCAAGTCTCTCAGCCTGTCCTCATAGGAGAGGTGCTCCAGCCCTGTGATCATGCTCGTGGCCCTTCTCTGGACATGCTCCATCATGTCCACATCTCTCTTGTAGTAGGGGCTCCAGAGCTGGACGCAGTACTCCAGGTGGAGTCTCACGAGAGTGGAGTAGAGAGGGAGAATCACCTCCCTCGACCTGCTGGCCACGCTTCTTTTGATGCAGCCCAGGATACGATTGGCTTTCCGGGTCGCTAGTGCACACTGACGGCTCATGTTGAGCCTCTCGTCCACCAGCACCCCCAAGTCCTTTTCTTCAGGGCTGCTCTCAAGCCAGTCACTGCCCAGCCTATATCGGTGCTTGGGATTGCCCCGACCCGGATGGAGCACCCTGCACTTGGTCTTGTAGAACTTCATGAGGTTGGCATGGGCCCACCTCTCCAATATAGAACAGTGTGGATAAAACAGAGTACAAACTGTTGTCCTGCCCCCTCAAAATTCCTTCTGAGCTTCAGGGTGAATTCCGGTTAATGAAAAAAGGCACTCCCTTTTGGCTGGAAAAGAGAAATTTTAACAGGAGTGACTCTGTGTGTGTGTGTGTGTAAACAGTCAGTGATGCTATGTGGGTACATGTGTATGCACACACACTTAGATACTCATACATACACACACAGAGAGAGTCACACACGCATTGGTTAGGCAGATACTGGAGTAATGCTTTTGAGTATGCCTGTTAATTTGGTGTGGTAAACCAGCTGTGCTTTCTGTACAGTAAAGCACTCATTCTTAATATTCTTTAACTAATATTTGTCACTTGCACGAGTAATTTGCATGTAAGTCATTTTTTAATGTACATCTTTGCTGTATCCCTATTAGGTAGCTGAAGCATAATTCCCACTTTATACACAGTTTAAAGTCACATCCTCAGAAGTGACTTGTAAATTTGGTTTCCTGATTTAGGTCCTGTCAGGCTCTGATTACTCTAACCATTCACAGCTGTGACAGAAGTCAACTGGAACAGCAAATCAGTACCTATGAGCATTAAATCAGGCTCCCCCAAAATGAACCCCTGTAGATGAGACTGTATATTTTTCTCTGTGAAGAGTTTGTATGATATGCTATTAAATTGGTCTGAATTAGAGTGTGGCACAGCTTATTTCTTGGTTTCTTAATCCACTAGAAGAGGTTCCTCACTGAAAATTTTTTCTGTTGCTTCCATGCATACCCATAATGTTCAGGCGTGTTCTTACTGTCTACAAACCATTTTAATTGCGTGCAGTTTCATGATCATGTTATGGCAAGTGTGGTTGGATTTGGAGTTACAGTGTGGCTTTTCTTCCGTGCTCACATAAGAGGGAGTGCCCATGGCAACTCTGTCCGTGAATGAAGCAGAAATTTGCTAGTTAAACAGTTTTGCTTCCTATATGATTCATCGATTCTTTTTTTCTTTTTTGATGTAGTGGGGCAGTAGGGTAGTTCAGTGTACGGTACGTATTGAGGGCAAATAAATTTTATATTAGTAATATTACATATTACTTATATACAATTACATAACAGCACACAAAATGTTAGTTCTTTGTCTGCTTCCGTGGATTAAAGCAAAATCTGGACCAGACTACAAATAACAGTGAAGTAACTGTAATAGTCTGTCTTTGTTTTTAAAAGTCTGCTAATTTCGATCTTAATGTTAATATCATGATTCTCTTTAGCATTCATAAAGATAAAAAAAGTATATGTACTACCAGCAGACTTTTTTCTGCTTTAGAAAAATCTGGTTGTCACCTCATCCGAAAAACTTTTTTAAATATGCACAGAAAATATTTTTATCGTTCTTTTTTTCAGTTAATACATTTTTATGTCTGAGCTGGTAAATTTTCCAGCAGCCATCACCACCTGACATTGTGTTACAGTTTCCGCTTTGTACTGACTTGTTGGTTGTGGTGCAGTCTTCCTGCATTACCTACCTATGGTGTTTTTGTAGCAAATTTTGTAAGTTCAGTTAATCAGGTGAATCACAGTGCTTAGGATATTTCTATCTTTGATAAGCCTTTGTCGTTCCTATTTTATAATTCAGTCCCTAGCAGCCTTCCTCTAACTGCAAGGTTCACTTTGTTCAGCCAAAGAAAATGAGACAAGGAAAGGTAGAGGAAACTTTCATAATTGAAAGTTTTATAAATAGATTTTATATAGACGCATATGTATATTTAAAAAGCTCGGCCAAATGATGACTTTGACAAAGATTTAACAAACCAAGGAGTGTGAAGTGTTCTGTAGGCTAACAGTTTTAATGGGTTTATCTTAGACAGTTCTTCAGTTGTGAAAGTGTCAGTTAATAATTTACCCATCCCAAGAGGCAGTGGAAGCAATCACACTCAGCAGCAAGGTACTCCTGGGCCTGTCGTGGGGCTGCAGCTCATCTCGACTATAGAAATGCGCCATTGGATGCGACATCAGCACTGTGTCTGCACTTTGACAAATGAAGTCTTGTAAGAGCTAAATAAGGCATGGGAAGTTTTGGAACAAGCAAATAGCTCTTCAGCTGATTTCTGCAGTAATGGGTTACTGTAAATGTCCATCTGCTGCACATCAGAGGCAACACAGGTTAAAATGAAAGGATCTGGGGATTTTTGGTACCGTGTTTTGGGGTAGCTTTTTGATGGGGTTTTTTGTTTTTTTCTTTTTTTGTAAAAAAAACCTGACCCTGAAACACAGAAAATGTTTCTAGAATCCAGAGGTACAGTTAGCAATGTTTGCATGGTATTTGGAAAGTAAATGTTCTGCTCTGATGATGCATTGCAAGAGCTGGAGTTTTCTACCAGAAATGTGAATGTTTAACATAAAAAAGCCCTGAAATATAGTACTTTTACCATCACCCTTTACCATGCAATTTGTTCAGATGCAGTTGTTAACATGAAATCGCAGTAGATTAAGCACTATTTATGTGAATTTTATTCCAGCATTTACTCATTGAATTATCCTGTACTACCAGGATGGTAAGTTTTGTAATTTGTTTTCCACTATATGAAGAATGTTTCTCCACAAATATTCACTTTTGCATGCATATTTTTTATTAGACATTATGCCATTCTAAAGATTTACAGTTATTTAATAATGATTTATTACAGTAATTTATTCTGCCAGCTGTGGCACATTTTTACTGGAATTTGTAAATCAAATATGTATTGAAATTCACTAGAAACATGCATTTCAGATTCTAATGAAATGTACTCCAAAATTGTTTTTAGAAGTGGGCAGCTATGTGAATGAACTGTAACTTCCAGTTCTTAGTGTTATGTATAAGCTTTTCCTCCACCTGCCTTATTTACTTGCCAGTCTTGGATGTTTCACTTACTACAGGATTAGTGAATCTTGGTGCCCCAGTGTGAAACGAACGGCAGCGAAACTGCAGAGCCATTGACTTTGTCCTCCAAGGCATCACTATCAAATCATGCACTTGACCTGCAGTGATCAAGTCACATTAAGGATTAGGAAGACAACCTGACAGCAGTTTCAGTGTGCTTCTAATTGCTGTCTCTGTGTTGTGATAGAAAGTGCATGTCTTGAATTTAGTGAGTCATAAGAGACACAGAGTGAAATTAGTATTTGAGATGATAGGAAAATGTGTGTATGTTTGGGGGGGTGGGGTGGGGGAAGGCGGGGAGAAACCAACTGTATTTTTTACAGTATTTTGTAAAACTTTTACAGTATTTTTTCAATAGTATTGTTTCGTTTGCAGCTTAGCTACAAACTCTACATTTAGTTCATTTTAAAGCTGCGGTGAAGCATCATGCCAGTAACTCTCTTTTCAGTTTGTAGTCTGATACCTGCTATTCTTGGCTCTTTGAAAATCTGGCATGAGCTATGGGTGTGAAGTACTCTTTAAAATTCCAGCTCTATGTATCAGTTTCCCAATAGTAAAAATCAAAATGAGATACTTCCTTTCTTCTATCTTTTGTCTCTCTTGATTATTCAGGCTATAAACCTTTCTAGACAGGAACTCTCTCTTCCTTTTGTTTGTACAGTGCCCAGCACAGCTGGAGGAGGGAGGTGGGCCGAGCGTGGTTTTAAGTCTCTTAGACTTTGTTTTAATACAAATGGGATGCAGCTAACAGCAATGAAGCTGTCTCTCAGTTCTTGTGTAAATAACCTGAGATAAATTGTCTTTAAGTGAAAATTCAACATAGCTTCTTAGAGAGATTTATTTTGTGGGTTTGGTTCTGATCTCAAAAACACAGCATCTGTTGCTTCATACCTTGTGAAAATCAGCTGCTGTGCATGTGTACACAAGTATAGGATCCCAACTTGCCAGATAAGCAGTGATGCTTTATTGTTTATCAAAGATCAGAAATAGACTTCAAATTAATTCAACACAGCACGTTAGGATACTGAAAGATTGCTTTTTAAATTTTTATAAATAGGAACTCTTCATGACAATAAGTAAGATTGTCATGACAGAAGAGAGAAAGGGTGGGAAGTATAACATTTCTAATTACTCTCTGAAATCATGAATGTGTTTGATAAACAGATAAACAAAAAGTCAATTTAAGTACATTCACCTACAAAAATTCTAGTATAAAACATAATGGTAAGTCATTGATTGAGAAAAGTGCAGAAATTTACTCCCATTTCCTGTATAGGGATAGTATGATTGCAGGAGCATTCACAGCAATATAGAAGCTGAGAGTTCAAAGTTAATTTCTTAAACAACTTTTTAAAAGATTAATTTTTTTTCTTAAGAACTCTTCGTTATTTGACAGGAAACAGCTGATGTTTTCTTTGATGCTTTCTAGGTGTTCTTTTCACCTCAATTACCTTTGTACAGTTAGCTCTTCTGTTAAGTCAAGTGTATGACACTATATAGTCTTCCATGTGTTTACATTGATGCTTATCCTGTATTCCTTTTGAAAAGTGACCTGCAAAGCAAATAAACCTGCTTATGCCCTGATTTTGCTTGGCTTGGCAGGTTTTCGGTTTTTCTCAATTCTTCTTGTATTAATCTTGTATGTGAGGAGGGAGTAAGAATATGGGAAATTTTTTCATTGTTAAAATTTCTACATTGCTTTACTCTTTTAGTCTGTTTGATTTTAAACTCACTGAGATTTCTCTTCTTCAGAAGGCGCAATCCTAGAGGATCAGTCCTCCAGCAAAAGAGAAAAAAGGGAATTTTTTGTATTTTTAAGTCAGAATTTCTCCCTCCATCCAAATGTGCTCCTAAGACCAATTTAATCTTTTAAGCAAAACAGGACATACCTTTCTTTCTTGCAGTTTTACTTAAGGTGCTGCGGTTTTTTTTGCTTCTAAGACACCTTCAGAGTGACAAGAGAATATTATATTTTCAGGAGGTTAAAAATCTTTATATAAATACATACCAGGTTTTACTTTAACTTGATATTTTAACATCAGAATGGAGAGTGGAACGGTTTTGTGCTATTTTAAACTGGTTGAGCTACATAATACCTTTTAAGAAATGCTTACTCAGTAGCTCATCAGCAGACAAAATCTTAATGCTTTTTGTTTAGCAGCTTTGGACAACAGGGGCGTAGACCACTGATGTTCTCCCAGGTTATTTCCCACCTACGCAAATCCATTCTTTCCCTGAAGTGGGGCTAATTTCTTCTTAGGATTGACTTATAACATGTTCACCGGTATCCTGGAAGTGAGTTGGATGGAGATTTAATAGCTATCATAGTGGAATTATCCTTTGCTGTAACGGCTGTCTCTGTAGTTCTGTCTTTAGCATACAATCAGTGGATTAAACCTAAACTAATACTTGTAGTGGGTTACTCTTTTTGCTTCTCATTTTTGCTAATCTCAATGGAAACTGAAACAGTGAGACTGATGTTGGGAAAGGGAGGGAGAAAGGGTCTAACTGCTGGCATCCTGAGGGAGCTCAGTGGGTATCGTTGATGCTCAGCCATACCGTTACACTTCCCCACCTTCAGAGCATACGGTTGAATGAGGATGAACGCTCTTTGAAGGGCTGCATTCTTCACCTCACCATCACCCAACTCTGGGAGAAATCAGTTGGTGTTAGTGTCCTTTCTTCACATTTTGCAAGTAACCATCTTGTTTTGGGGACTTTGCTGTCATTGAGCCTTACCTATGTTTCCAAGATGTATTTGGCATAAAGAAGAAAAAGCTCTCTTGCGAAATCGGCAAGTTTTTGAAGGGACGCTTAGGTACCCCACAGGAACTTGCAAGCCCAGTTTTCAGATTAAAAGTAGTAAGAAAAGTAATTTAATCTCTGGTGGTAAAATGTTTATTTCCAATATCTGAAGCTTCTGTTTGGTATACAGTGCAATAAATGGCTGAAACATCTACATACTGGGGATAAAGAGGCATAACAGGCATAGCCTTTTGTTTTAGGACCATTAGTACAGAGTGGGAGATCCTAAAAAATTCAGGCTGAACTAACCTGGAAGTATCTACCGTTCCTTATCTGGCTTCAGAAAGATCTAAGGATTGTGCTGCAGAGGATGCAAGGTATTTTAGTAAGGGGGAGGACGTGTTAATTCTTCTCTATTGTACGTGTAAGTTACTTCAGGCTGTTGAAGGTGTAGCACAGGTCTTTCTTGCAAAGTGGTGGTTAAAACTGTCTTTGTGCCTTTAAGATGAAGGCCAAAGAGCAGAGGGGTGTCTTACATATGAGGGCTTAAGCAACAACACTGTTATCTGGAACTCGCCCTTTCCCCCATCCTTGAACATGTCCCCCTAGCCCCACCCCTCAAATCCTTGGTCATTCCATAACAGATAGACTTGGAGATGCTCCTTTGGTGCCAGCCTTGTAAGTCTGTTGTAATTACTGTGAAAACAAAATACAGTGTAGTCTTCAAATAGCACTTTTAAGGTCCCTGTGGGTCAGCTCATCCCAAGTAGGCCATATGTGAACGCCAAGTCAGAGACTGTCCATTGTGATTTTCCTTTAGAGCATATTTGCCCCTTTCCCCGCAACACTCCCGTTCTCTCTTCAGTTGTGTGAATGGAGAAAACCCGAAAGCTTCAATTTCAGGTCTGGCTCCTAAAGAAAACCAGTGTGGTTCATTTGTGGGTTGGGAATAGGGGTTTGAATTGGCATAGACTTGTGGGTGCTTTGGGGCTGGAGAACACACAGCTGTGGGTTCCAGATGCTTGCTATCCTGTATTAATGTGGCTTGTCTGTGAAACCATGGCATCCGCAATACTATACAAAGGTCCACGCCTGTGGTGGTTTGGGAACTACTCCCAGCGAGAGAAATTTCAGTTTTTAAAGTGAGTTAGAACAAATTTACAGACATCCAGCTCATAAAGGCTTAGATAATGCAAAATTCTGCTTACATGTTTGATTTTAACAGAGACTCAGCCAGTATTATACATGAAAATTTCAGACTGTTCATAAACAGCATTTTGGTGTTTTGAAGATGAACCAAGGAAGTAACAGGCTTATTAGCCCCATAATGTCTTAATATTATAGGAGCTCAACCTGTTAATATCTCCTACATTGCTGGTATAACCAGTATGCAAGTATCATAGAAATGTGCTTTCAGTGTTTATATGCAGTGAATGTCTCTTCATCTACCATGGTAGCAACACAGAGAACATCTTTTCTATGGGGTGGTAAAGAGAAGTGCATACCCTGATTTTCTTCTGAATGTGCTGAACGTTCTCAAATGTCTTTTTCTTTAAGAACTGCGTGTTTTCCATCCAATTTTTGAAAAGCAGGCCAGCTCATTTTTTTTTCCATGAAAGTCTGAATGAATTACTAATATTAGGGATATTTTTTTTCATTTTATGTTGAAATCACTTGTTAAAAAATTCACCCAAACCTATTGTCTTGCATATTAAATTTAACAGAATAGGAAGTATTTTTAGATCACTTTTTATTGTAAGCTCTGTCCCTGCAATCTTGTGATTTAATAAAGAAATGTCTTTGTATAGTATCTTTCACACAAACTTTATCTCCAAAACACTGTGCAGAGTTAATAAAATTAAAAAGTTTTTTTTCCTTTTTACTAGAAGTTAAGAGACATAGACATGAGAACAGAGACATATTGTTTCCAGATGAAGGCTGAAAATAGATGGAGAATGAGGGAGAGAAATGCAGCAGGGTGGTTCCAGATGGCAGGCATTGCAGAGGAGAAGGTTCTTGCAGCCATGTTGGCCAGAGTGTACAAAAGGACAAAAAAGAAGTCTGATGCCAAGCAGAGGAAGCTGAAATACAGCGTAATGAGAGTAATATTGTAGGAAATTTATAAAAGATTTTTAAAATGAGTAAATGTCCTTTTTTTAAACCGAGTGGAGAGCTGAATATGTTTGTGTGCAATGAGGATATTTCAGGTGAAAATATGATATAAAAATTTAATTTCACTGATGCTCTGTACTCGGCAGGTGAGCAGGTGAGGTATCTTTTCTTTTTTTTTTTTTTTGGTGTGTTTTCAAACAAAATAGTAGCTTGTAAGTATTTAAAAGTTTATTGAGTCTTATTGCACTTCTGAGTATCTTATAAATTATTTAATTGTCTGATGGATATGTGGCTACCTAACTATAGGGCATGAAATATGCACTGTTCCTCTAATACACTGGAGGGAGACCTGTTTATAAAGTATTTAGTATTGGTTTTATAATGCGCTGTTGTCAACAGGAGACCACGAAGCTCAAAGATCAATCTCATTTTGGCCCACAGTATTAATGCTGCTTTATGAAACTCTGTGACAGGTCACTTAGACAACAGCTCTTAATGAAAGGACTTTGTGCCAGTGTGTGGTCGTGTGACTGTCTGTTAGTAAGGCATACTTTAGTCGCTGCCAAGGCTGCAGATGAATCTCTTTGTCCAAGTCCCCGAGGTGACTTTGTGGCTGCTGCTACTGCTGGCCAGGTGATGGAGCTCATCATTTCCCCGGTCCTCCAGAGAGAAGTGAGACAGAGACTGCTGAGTTCTTGCTAATGCAGCTTTTCCTAATTGTCCAGAGAGAGAGTAGGACACTGGGCAGTTCAGGCGATTCTGTGTACTGTGAATGAGTCAGTAATTAGAAAAACATAGCTGCTCTTAATTCAGTCTTGCATTTGTGCATGAAGTGTCTTTTCAGCCATCCAAAATTCAGCTGTTCTATAAACCACCAGGATTTTTAGGTCAGTTTAGTTATTTAATTATGACAGACTTATGTTTTAGACACCAAATAGTTGTTATTAGGAAGTGGCACAATAGATTATCAAATAATCAGATCGTAAGCTTAGTCTACGCTTAAAGCCTTTAGGCTGTTGTGGCATCCAAAGAACTTCCTTTTTATGGAGACAGTTTACTAAAAGGATGAGAATAATGAAATCAACTACCAGAGCATAAATTGCTTTGTAAGGTCTTGTACTAAACTAGTGTCTAGCAGACAATTTCCACAGTTTCAGGATGTTTTTCAGAAAAGAACAGCAAAACTTGCTGAGTTAAATAGTATATTAAAAATATAAACCTTGCTTAACTCCAGATAATCAATAGCTGAAAGATGCTGTAATGTAGTAGTACACCTGTATAATAGTATAGTGATAATCTGTGGATGTAAACCTGTGTAAATGTGAGGGGTTTTAGATCAAAGTGTTTGAATTATCCTTCCTCATGACTTACATAAATTGGGTTGTTGCATTGTTATTTTAACAGTTGCTGTGAGCTTGCTACTGTTTCTGTTGAATCCTGAACTTACGTGTCAGCAGATACGACTGGTTTTGAAAGACTTTATTTCAAAAGTGAAATACATTTTTTGGGTTGTTATACATCTTCCTATATTATGTTGCATGTCAGGTGCCCTTTGTCCGTTTTAATTCCTTGTAAATCAGAACAGAATATCTGAATCCCACTATTATTTCGGCGGTGTGCCATATAGACAGTTTAAATCAAAGTCTCTTGGGAGCTGCTTGTATCTAATGTGCTTTGAATCAGATTCTTATACCTTAACATGGTTATCTTTTACACTTTGGTACATACAATTAAGTAATAAGTAGATAGTTTTTTGTCAAAAAAAGACAGTGACGCAAACACAGATATGAAATGAAGACTGGATGTGAAACTGGGCCACATATGCCGAACAAGCTGCCCTGTTTACCTGTCTGCAAATTAAGAGGTTTGCACCAAATTTTTGCTAGGCATGTAAAATTCTTCTGAGAAAAGTATGAACTTTTTTAGGTTAGTGCATTATCCACATATACGTAGTGGTTATTACTAGTTAAATGCCATGCTGATATGTAGCATACCATTTAAACAGCAAGTAATTACCTAGAATGGGCACAATCAACAAACTGCTATTACTTGGCATTAGGTAGTGTGTTTTTACAAGGTTTCTATCAAGTTATTTGTTTTTATAACCTTCTGCATCCTCCATTTCACCTGCATTTTGTCAGTTATCCACTGTAACCACGATTTTTTGATTCTCTCTGTTTCACTTGTGTACTCCTCTGTTGTTGAGCAGGCAAATTAGTATATTTGACATATCTTGCTTACAAAGTAGGTCGAAAAACATGAATGTGATTTCGCCTGCAAAAAGGAGTTTCAGGTGACCTAAACTCCCGGTATTACCTTGTTTAAATAACAAACAAAAAACACAACAAAAGCAAAACAAGGAAACAAAAGTATATATTATTCATCACGTACAGCTGACAAGAACTTTCCTCTAATTTGTGTAATATCTTCCATGTTCATGTTCATCTCCCAAACCTGCAACTGGGCATCTCTGCCAACATTCACGCGGTGATCATGTTAAATACTGAAGGACAGCATATGTGGATGTCATTGTCTTGTCTGTGTCCTTACTTTTTCTGTATTTGACTGTATCTTTCTGTAATTGTATTATTTTTTTTCTGTAACTTGCTAAAACATAGTGGCTGAGTGAGTAAAATCCTGATGCTCTCTGCTTGATGAGGGTTTTATCTGCAGGCGATACGTCACAGTTTTCACCTTTTTTCGTTAAGTGTTGTGTCACAGCAGTCTTTGTAAGGGTGTTGTGGTAGGGGGTGCTGATACATAGCTTGGCAAAGATGAGATTAGGATCAGTGGCAGTGTGACAGCTTGCTGGGAACGGAAGCTTTCATAACAGGAATGTACACTTTCAGACTCATAATCAAAAGTTTTCTTTGAGGATAAAGGTCCTGTCACGTCACCTAGTGTGGAGGGGGAAAGAAATTAAATATCTGTCTAAAAAAAAAAAAAAAGGATAACTAACAAACTTTGTGTAGGCTAGGATTTGAAAACTTTACTGATGTTGAAAAGTTCTGCCACACTTCAGTTGTCTGAAGATCTGGATACTGAGTGCTTTTGACCTGAAAATTTTTCCTAAAAAAAAAAAAAGCCCCAAAAAACCCCAAAAAGAAGAAGAAAGGTGTAAGATATGAATGTGGACACTTGCAGAATCTGTGTGAGTTAGGCACGCACATCAAAGTGAAAAACAGATTCCTAAATGCACAATACTGTTGATAAGCTAGAGAAGAAGGATTCAGCAAGGACATTTGGAACACAGGGGGCTAAAAAGTATTCAGTCTCATTGTTGCATGATGACATAATCAGTCCTATGCATTTTGGTTATAAGTCAGAAGTTACCTATTAAAACCCACACAAAAATGTTTTACAAAGTAAGGATGACAGGTTTCAGAGAAAATACAGTGCTGCCAATTTTTTTTTCTTTAGGATATGGAAATTTGGGTGGATTATCTGTTCAGAGGAGGTTTCCTTTATTAATCCTCCCCCCCCCCCTTTTTTTTTCATTTTAGACATCTGTTAACATTTCATAGAGTCTAACAGATGTTGCAGAGTGAGTCTCTTATATAATTCTTAGGGAGAAGGGGGTGCTGAAGAATGACATTTCCACAGTAGAATCACCACCTCTCGGAATATGACCATCAAGATGGCTTTGCATAATTTTCAAGCATAAGATTATATTCCTGATAGGGTGCAATTCACAACTTTGTTGTTATCCATGGATAAAGTGTAAGCACAATCGCTACACTCTCCACTCACATATTATTGTAATGACAAATGGAAGAATTCTCTCTTACTTGGTGAAATACATACTTTTTTGGAGGCAGTGTGGAATACTCAGTTACAAAATGTCTTTAAAACAACTCAATTATATAATCTTGGTTGTTTCAGCACAAGCAAGGGCTGATTGTCATGCGATGTGGAGGACCATTTTCATTATTTTGGCAAGAACAGGGACAGTTTTGTCCTGATGAGCTATTAGATGAATACCAGAATGTGTCACATGAAAAACCACTGATCTTTAACCCAGCTACTTACTTAACCAAGCCTAGAAATGAATAGTGAATAAGGGAAGAGCAAAGGCCAGTTTACTGTCATTACAAATTACAGAAACTGTTAACATCTGCAGCAAAATGAACTCTGGGAATTACAGGTACTACCCAGTAAGTCACTTGAGGCTACAGAGATTTAGGAAAACTATGTATACAGATATGAGATCACCAACTGTGTATGTCATGTGCATATATTGTTACTATTGAAAATGGGAACATTTGTATATAGAAAGACGTAAAGATTTTATGAATCTTTTCCCATTACCTTTAATGAATCCTGAGAATGAACACCAAATGTAAGGAACGCTCCTTTAGAATGATCAATTAATAGTTACCATTATATAGAAACATAAATACCAAATCAACAGAAATAATAAAGCTATGCTCACTGTTTTATCTTTTTTTTTTTTTTTCCCCAGGAGTAGTGTCAGGGACACTGCTGCATGTACAGTTAATATAAACATTTATACTGAACTCCTAGATGTTTGAAAAACAAATACTGTAAAGATCAGTAACATTTTAAAATGATCAGTTATGGGAATTAATGCTTACAGAAAAACACCATTCTTTCTTGCCCTGCTAGTAGAATCGCATTGTCTCCCTACAGTCTTGTTAGCTCATACTAACTGAAATGCAAATTCTTTCTAACTAATTGGACCTCGTTGAACGTACATGTACAGTACATAGTTATATGCATGTAGATTTTTTTTACTAAATTCCTCTGTAATTATTTTCTTGATTAATATCTAAAGCAGAGACGTGGAACAAAAATCTCTTTAAAGAGTTTACATATTATTGAACATTAAAAAGATAGTAACTGTTGCATGTTTTAACAGCTTAATTAATAATACAGAATAATTGGAACAAAAAGAAGAAAATATTTTTTCAATGTTTAGTCATTTTGAACTATTTGCATTAACCCTTTGACTGAAATAATTAACACTTAAATGATCAGAATAATGGAATTCAGAAAAAATAAGATACGTTTACATTATGTAGCACATTCTGCTGGCTGGATTTTCATATTGGCATCACCTGGGCTTTCTGTAATCACCTTTCTTATCCTTTCTTGCCATATGGCAGATTTCTGTATCGGTAGTTTTAAGAGAAGAGACGAAATCAACGATGTTATATTTTTAAAAGATTCACAAAGCCACACATGTAATGTAATTGCCTTCGATAGTAAGTAATAAGTGTTATTTAAAACAAAAAGAAAGAAAAAACTCTTTACCCCACAAACAGTCCACAAAGCACTTAAAATTCTCAAAAACAGAAGTAGACAACTGCAACTACACTCTGGTTTAAGTTCCATTAGAACCTGGATTCTGTAGCCACCTCTTCTATTCAGCACCCGGGTATTCCCAGGAGCTGAAAATGTAAAATAATTTCACAGATCCTTTTATCTTTCAGCACAAATGCCATTGGATAGCAGTAAAATACTTGCAGAACATATTCCTGATTAAAAATCTATTGAAAATGAGATTTTTTTTTAATGCTCTTAAAAGGATTTGTTTTAAATGCTGTTAGAGCCCTTACCTTGTCTATACTGTTTCTGATTCTCATATGAGTTAGCCAAAGGGGAGAGAAAAAATACTGTTCTGCTCAGTTTGTGCCAAACTTGTATACTAACAAGTAGTTCCTGTGCTTCCCACAGATGATTCGAAGAACATTTTTGCCTGCAAAGGAATTACAGCAATAAGCAGAGGGCAATAGATTACAAAGGGAAGTACTGGGTCCTAAACCCGGATTCTGATTATTATTATTTTTGTTAAACTTCATGTTGGTTTTGTTTCTTTTTTGTCCGTCGTCCCCCCCCCCCATATTGCTGTGCAGTTAGAGGAGGCTTAATCTGTTACTGTAGGAGGTGTACTTCAGTTGTCTTTTTCCTGCAAAGATTACTTTTATCTCCTTAGTGACTACTACTTTTCATATTCCTGTTTGAAATTCAGTAAGTATTTGTTTTCTTGGTTTTATATGCTGGCATTGTTGTGCCAAACAAGATGCTACGTAGGCGCTGTAAATTTAAGGATGACCTGAGCTGGACTGGAACTGGCAGACTAAATTTTGTTTCTTTGCTGTCATGTTAGTTAGCAGCGGGGAAATATTTCTTTCTTTCAAATGTTCTGAGGCTGTGATGTACAAGTCACGCATTTGACAATTAAATGATAGTCCTCCTTTGATACAGTGATCT
>NC_086316.1:52298578-52375469 GCF_963924245.1 Chroicocephalus ridibundus
GGGAGAAAATCCTGTGGTACATGTGGGCATGCCAGAAGTTTCCTCTCTCATCGTAGTTTTGCAGCTGGCCAGCATTCCTGAAGCATCCTGGAATAGAATGCTTCAGGCAACCCTAGGGACCACAGCAGGTTTCCAAAATGTTTTTATTAGTAGTGAACTTGATAAACAACTTGATAGTAATATATTAATCTTGATGAGAAAATATGCTTTTCATTTAAAACAGCAGTTTGGTTTGGAATGAAATTTTGAGGGTGGGTGGTGGGGATGGAGGAAGATTCCCAGTTCTTATCCCTGTAAATTCTGCTACTTGACCAATTGAAAGTATGTTGACGCCCCCTTGGTTACATTTTCTCTCACAGCATGTTTCCCTGTGTCTATCTAATTTTATTCTTTGACCACCAATTGTCCTCATATGACATGAAATCCCTTCAAGCAGATGCTGAGCTCTGTATTCTAGCTTTTTCCTGACTTTACTTGATAGAACTTCCTTCAAGGGGAGCACATGGATATATGGGTTAATGGAGAGAGGTGACGTGCGGAAAAAAAAAGGGGCGTTGCTTTGAATAAGAAATATTCTACTGCATATACCACACATTTCTGACATCTTCCTGTGTGTATCTTTGCTCCTTCTGGAATAAGATGGATTTTTTTAATTTTTTTTTTAATATTTTGCCTTTTAAAAAGGGTGATGGCTAGCAGAACAAGTAAACTAGCTCAGAAAATACTTGCAGGTAACTTTCATAAACTTTCCAAATCCAAGCCAAAGTGCAGGCTTTAGACAAAGAAAATTGCTTTAACAGAAACGAGACTTTTTTGAGTATGTATCTGAATAACAGAAAGATGCAGAGATTATCTCATTTTAATCCCTGTCAAGCCTTCCTGCGGCCCGCATGGCTCTCAGTGGCCAGCAGAAGGAAAGAATAATACACACAGGTGTGTTATCTCTAGCCCACCTATAATTAAAAAAAATTCCCCCATACAGTCTGGGCATGCATTTTTCTCAATTCCTTTTCTGTTTGCAATGTGATTCGGTGGACCTTTCTAGAGATGACAGGCTGGAGAGCCTGGGATGTGGACAATGGCACTTCTCTGAGCTTCAGAGGTTTCTTGAGGTCCAGCTGGCAGAGTAAGGTTACTTAGCTCTTGTGGAAAGAATCTTTTTAGCTCCTAGCTATTATAGCTAGGACGGGAGGAATAGGAAGAGGAGGAGTAGTAGTAATATTTAATTATTTATTGCTACTTTAGTCTTTTGTCTTTGCTAGAGCAACGAGCTTCTGCAGGTAACAATGGTAAAAGAAAAACAAGGCCTTTTTGAGGGAAAGTTGAGAAGAAGCAAGATGGTCTTGCTTCAACTTTGTTCAGATCAGGACTGAGAGTGAGAACTCTGCATATAAATATCTGGAGGAAGGTGCACTGCATACTGAAAAGACGTTTTCTAGGCAAATAATCAGTATTTTAACAAGATGGAATGAACAAACAGATGCAGTTACGCACAAAACAATTGCAAACTGAATGAGACAAAGTCTTAACTTTGGCATGCACCTTGCAGGCTGTACTATGATAGGATATATAGGGTCTACTTTCTTCCTGGAAATAACAAGGAAATTTGTTTTGTTCCTCTTTCTCTTTTCAGATGCTTGCCCTGCTTTTTTGAACTGTGACATTCACAGTAACTTTGGCATTTTTTTTTGCCTTTAGTGATATATGCTGGAGTAGTGAGACAGTCCAACTTCTGCTAGAGAATGAATACCTAGTCCTTGTCCTGAAAAAAGTCAGTTGGTTATATTGTGAGTAATACAAAGTCAAAATCCAGGAAAGAGATAGACTTGTAAATGTATTGTTCCTAAAATTCTCATGGCTTCTCTGCAATAGATCCATAATTTTTGAAAATTTGGGAGTATCAGCCCTACAGAGCATTCAGAAAAGTTTGTCTTATTTTTGTGGCAACAATGTAAGATTTTCTTTCCACAGACCTTAAGGCACTCTGGCCACCATCTCTTTATAAACACCTTATAGCAATGGTGCTGTTTTCTAAGCTGTTCAGGTATTGGTGTGCTTCAGGCATTAGTAATTTATTTTTACTAATAGCCCAAAATGTAGGTGTTTTAATGAGCAAGAGAGACATTATAGTCTAAAGGTCTTACAGATCCAGTGCATTCTCCTGATTTCCAAATATTTTTTACTACTTTTCATTTTCAAAGTTATTTTTTCAACATCATGATAGCTCGCAGCCCTTCAGATATTTTTCTTGTGAAGATGATTGAATGAAGTGAATACCTTTTCAATAAAGGAAAAAGAATTAAACATTTAACATTTAATAAAAGTGTTTAATTGTATCAGGTTCCTTGCTTGCCCATTTTCACTTGACTCAAGCAATGAAAACGCTCTAAGCTGATTGTAATACTATCAATGCTACTAGTGCTACCACTTAAGTAAAATCTTTAATCATTAGTATTCCCACCCCAAGGAATGGCTTGTCATAACATTGACTTTGCCATATGCTGCCAGTCAAATTGTAGTTGTCAAGTTATCAATGACATGGATATTTCACAGAGTACATGCTTCTTAAAGCACATACTCTCCGAATCACACAGATTTCACAGTGATCAGTGTAACGCAAAGGTAGAAAGAGTTGGAAGCTCTAACTCTTACACAAGCTTCACCTATTCAGCTGTTCTTCTTCCTTCCTCCTCCAAAAGCTGTATTAGTGATGCTTTTTATTTGCTAAGTGTTATCTTAAAGCAGGACTGAGCAAACATGGGGAAGATAGATTCCTTCCAGCAACAACTGTTAGTTTATCTGTTAGCGCCCCTGGCAAAAAAACACCGTTGGAGCTGACATGCGTGACTGATGGGCTCCCTTAACAAGTAGCTCATCTTCCAAAGAGGAGTTGTGTATCTCTGGCTCTGTTTGCAGTGCTGTCTGTGTCTGAGTCCCTACAGATGGTAGTATAAGTGTTTTTGCACCACCTTGCTCCTGGGTATCAGCTTGGCCTAATGTGCCTCAGGACTAGCCAAGATGTGAGTGAACACTGATGGGCTACTCCTCTTCCTGCTTTGGTTCTGAGAGTAGAAAAGCCAGCCTGATTCCTGCCTGTGTTGCAATTCCCCTGTTTTGTGTTACTTCCCTGTCCTCTTTGCAGCCCTAGAACAATACCAAGGACTCAGCTGCTGGGGTTTGGAGATCCAGCTTTGAAACATGTAAGGGTTGGAGGGATGTCGCAGGAATGTTCCTGCATCTTAGGCCTCTTATAGCTGAATAGAGTCCTGTGACAAGACTGGCATTCGACACTGTAAATTTTTGGGGTAGGATGTTGTCTTCTGTTTATCGGTATAGTCCCATTAAAGATGTTGTAAAACTAAATAATAATTGTAACGACAGGTGGTCTAAAATGGTAACCTGACCGCAAACTTGTTTCACATATAGAACTTTATGTGTTTTTTTAACTATAATTCCTATTGCTTTTGACATTTTTACTGTGACTAATCCATGATTTTCCCCATAATTTACCATATCAGAGTCCAACTCCAATAACATTATATATTGTAAAACCACTATGTCTGCAACCGTGCAGTGTGACACAGTCATTGTATGGCTGCCTTCTTCATCATCCCTTAGACAAGAGGAGTCTACCCAGGAAGTTGTCTTTTTCAAAGCTTGTTAGTACATAATTTCTGCTTTCTACTCCATTTCTTAGCGGACTGACGCCTGCTTTATAAAACTGCCTTATTTAATATTGCACAACAAAGCTGGCTCAGTTAATGTCTCCCACTCCCCTGGAGAGTGGCGTGGCCATGTGGCAATGATCTACTGTCAGCTTAGAGTCACTGACAAGGCCAAGTAACAAAACTCACATTATGGCTGTCGGCACCATACCTGAATCTGTGGATACAAAGCAGAGGATGCAATTTTCTGCTGCTGCAACTAACAGATTTGAGGAAAATTAGATCCTTGGAAACACATACCCAACCATCTTCTCCTGTGTGTGGTATGTTAAAACTAGAGGGGGAAATGCAAAAATATGTGCACATATAAACACAGACATACGTTGTGCATATTCTATCTAAAACTAAATTAAAACTTTGTTGCATAATACTTCTACGGTGAAAGCAAAAAGACTTACTTTCACTATATTTTATGTGAAGCTAAGCACTTACATTTTAAATATTTTGTATATGTGAAATGAATTTTTTACTAGTTGTATTACAACACTGAAAATACTTAATTGTTTTTTTATTTATAAATCATGCTCTATGCAATTATATCCATTTGCAGCATTTTGTCCTCCATAATGAAATGAATTTTCACCCACATACACTTTTTCCTCGGCCGTTGAAGTTTGAGGGTTTTTTTGTTTCATTTTTATTTTGGTGATCCAGTGAAAAATGATCTAGCTCATTTTTACGGTGCTCCCTCTGGAGCTGCTGGAGAAAAATATCTGCAGCTTAACTTCATTTAACATATATATTGATTAGAAAATGTTTAATCGTTTTCATCAATGACTTTGGAGCCTCGGCTTCCAGTGCCTCATAAGGTCTGTATAATTTGAGTGGATCTTTGTAGAAGGGGCTGCTCTGTTCCAAAACAAGGACAAAACCCAGGGTAGGATTAACAGATCATCTTTTGTTTGTTGGCAGATCTAGTCATAAGTGTACTGTGTACTGTGGGGGATCTGCTGTAAGTTAGTCTGTTGGCAAAGAGATCTTCTCTTGTTCCTTTTTTAACTACACACACAAACACACACACACGCATACACAGATATGTGCAGCTACCTACATTCACATAACCACACATGTACACACAGCTGCTTCCTTTGTCTTGGTATGTGCCAGAATATGAGGATACTTCAAATACTTACCTTCAGTGACAGTTTTAATGAAACCGATTGTACTTAATCTACCCTTTGGAGGCTACTGTAAATATTTTCATCTCTGTAGCAGCTTGCATATCTTTACTTTTCCTGTTCAGACTCACTGCACTATGCTCGAGACCAAGAGGAATGATTTGGCTGAGGTGGCGTTATAAAGTAAGATAGTGTTGATGAAGTTGTCCCCAGAGTTTAGAAAAGAGTGAGGTGGAGATGAGAAGAAAAGGAGTGAGGGAAAAATAAAATTGGAGGGAAATGTTATTGCAAAGAATCATAGTGGTACAATGCATCTCAAAATAAGGTGAAAGTTTGCTGACTCTAGACAACCCAGTGAGTATAAACAGATTCAAACAGGTTGCACATGAGTTGAACTGGTCAAGAGATAGGCAAAAGGGTTTCTGGTAGACAGCTGCTTATGTAATAAAGCTGGATGAAATAAAATGCAGAAGCTCATTTTGAAGGGAATAAGTTAATTGAACCCATCTACTTTTTCCAGTCTGGAAAGCAGGTGTGGAATTCCATGGGTTTTGGGTTCTCCTGTGAGAGTCCCAGAACTTCCTTGTTTGATCAGATCATTTGATAGCAAGAACAAAGTTTCCTGCAGTGTTCTGGCTTCAGCTCAGAAGTGCTGAGACACCTGAACATGAAAGCAGAACAGCTGATCTTCTCCACTTGACTCCAGAGGGGGAGTCGGAGAGAGCCCCTGTGAATGATACTGTGCATAGGTAAAGGGATGAAGAGGGAGAAACACTACCACAGCCTGCTCCAGGGCATGAGTGCTTGAGCTGCTCCCCACATCAGCTGTATTTAAAATCAAATGTACTGGTTGTACCCTTGGCTCTGAAGCACAAACTTCTGGTTTTGTTTCCACAAAGTACAAGTCCTAAAATTGTTTCAGGTTAGGTTTCCATTCTTGGTTTCTAAACTCTGACTGAACTCTGAACTCCCAAGTTGAAAGATCTGTATGCTTGGGATGGTTTCAGTTTTATTTTATTTTTAATAAGTTTAATCATTTCAAGCTTAAAGCACACACTCTGGGACTAAAACAAGCCAGAAATCTATGGATTTGCCCCTCGGTTTTTTAGCAATGGACTACATGCGGGTCTTTCAAGGGGGTCAGGCTTTAAATAGAGTCACACAAAAAGCCTGTGGAAAAAAGGCCACAGGAACCTCCAGGAAACAGAGCAATGCAGCAGACTACCAAGATGGGATATGGAGATTAGGTGGGGAGGAGAAGAAGACAGAAAAGGAAAGGACTAGTGTAATGAACTAGAACATGTTACAGGATCACAGAATCAGGTGATGGGTGGTAAGGGACCTCTTAAACTCAGCTAGTCTAAGGTCCTGCTCAGAGCAGGGTCAGTTAGAGCTGGTTGTTCAGGACCACGTCCAGAACATCTCTCTGAAGAGAGACTGTACAGCTTCTCTGAGCAACCTGCGCTCGTGTCTGACTGTCCTCACAGTAAAAAAGTGCTTTTCAGTGATCAGGTGGGATTTAATGTGTTTTAATTTCTGCCCATCACCTCCTATCCTGTCCCTCTTCTTCATTCCCTCCCATCAGGTATTTCTACACCTGGATAAGGGCACCTTGAGCCTTGCCTTCTGCAGGCCGAACAGTCCCAGCCCTCTCAACCTCTCCTCATACAGCATATGATCCAGTTCGTTCATCATCTTTGTGGCCCTGTACTGGATTCGCTCCAGTGTGTCTGTGTCTCTTGTATTGGGAAGCCCCGCACTGAAAACAGTACTCTAGGTGCAGCCTCACTAGTGCTGAATGAAGAGGAAGGATTGGGATAGAAAGGATATTAGGAGAATTATGGGGGGAAAAAAGTTACAAGAGGTATAAAACCGCATGGAGTAAAGGTATGAGATGGCAAGAAAAAGAAAGAATAAGAGAGAATTTTCATCTGGAAATATTTTGTGGGTTTATCTGTAAAAATTGATTAAAACATTACAACAGAAGCATGCCTCCTGTTATATAAGAATTTAAGTAAGTTACAAAAACTGCCATAACCCCAGCTAATGGGTTAAGTCACATGGTCAAAAAAATGCTGAAGTTATGATTCCAAGAGTAACATTAATTACACTTTCTCTCTTTTATTTATGATATCGTCAACAGTTCACAGAATATTAACAATACTAAGGAAAATGCATGTGTACACGTGAATGTCTTTGGGGAAGAACTGCAGTTTAGGGAATCTTAGATCTTAGTTTTAATCTCCACCTGGCTTTTGAAGATATATCTAAGTCAGATGCTGTGTATAGAATATAATTAATTACAGCATTAGCTTATCTCTGAAATGAAGAAATGTTTTAAGCCGTTATTGGACTAGGATAAGTTTGAGAAACCATCTTGCTTTTAAGTACAATCTCAGAATAAGATTTATGTGGGATTCAAAGTGCCTATTACTCGCAGGATCGGGCCCATTGATAAACATAATAAGCATTTTAGACAATATAATCTCCATAATGTCTTGACTTTACTGCCACATTTCTAAGGTAAGCCCTGTTCCAAGAAGATACTGCCAAACTGGAAGTTTATATTATACTGGTTTTGGATCTATAAAACTGGTTTATAATTCCTGTGCTGAAGCTGCCCTAGTAAACTCATTACCCTTGGGAAATACACACACTGTATAGTTAAATAAAAGTGTAAGTGATTTTAATCTCTAAAATTCCCCTCCCTCCTCCCTTCCTGTTCTCTCCCTCCTCCTCCTTCTTCCCCTCCACCACCCCCTCAAAAAAAAAAAAAAAAAAAAAATTTCGAGGAGGAGGTGAGTGTTCAACACCATGTGACAATCATGAAAGTTGTATATTCCCCAATAAAATTCTGTTCTCCACATGAGCATAGTTGACAGGAGTACCACAGCACAATTTCTTTTCGTTCATGTCTCTTTAAGGTCTCTGTAAGTAAACAGACTGAAATTATGGTGCTGAGAGAGGTCAGAATAACAATATTTTCTAGTTTAATAGTCTCCCTTTTTCTTTTCAGCTGGCTGGAATTCACATTATTGTTAACCACTTTTTAATAAATTCCAAGTTTTGAACACTGTGCGCTTCTATAGAGCTTGCAGCTGGAAATAAACAGACTCACAATGGCTGAAGGTAATTCAGCAATTTTAAGTTTTTACGAGGATAATGAAGTGAGAGTTTGTGGAAAAAATATCTCTGTGAACTATTTGTTTTCCAGAATCTTTTCCTTGTTTGGAGGATAATGTCCTCTCCTTATAACAGTTACAATTTTTCATTAGATTGCTTGATTATTTTTTTCTGTTAAAAAACCCCGCCATATTTAAAACTTTTCATCTGTTCCCCTACTCCCATTTCTTCACTGTTGATTATAAGGATGGATCACATGACAGCATAAATTATTTTGGCAGCTATTCAGTGAGTACAGACCCTGGTCTGTGTGCAACAGCTTGCTTTTACTTGTCTCCTGTACCGACAGTTTTTCAAAAGACGGGCACTTTTGTATCCTGTTGTTCTCTGTATATTGTGCCAAGCACTCACTATGCTTTTCTGATCAGGTAAAAGATCTTTTAGGGTAAAAATTTCCCTTTAACGTCTTTTAGGGAAAAAGATTCCAGAATTCTTTTTCTGAGGCTGCGTAAAATGTGTGAATTTCTCTACTTTGTGGCTACTGGGATATTAGAGGTACAGATGAGAACCATGAAAAGTAACCCTTCGGTGTGTTAATTGTCTAACATCTAACAAAAGAAAACGAGAAATTTAGGTGGATTTGCTTGCACACTTCTCTCTTGTCTCTGCTCTTGTGCTTTTCTGTCTTGCTGATTCCATAAATATACAAGAGAGAGCTCTCTTATTTGGTAACAAAATAGGTACAATGGCAGTGAGGCATTAACATTTCAGGCTCTGGGAGGTTATGCCTTCATGGACACCAGGCTGTAGAGCTAGGATAACAAGTACTCCCAGGTTCTGGACTTTTACAAATAGGGAGGGATCTAAGGGAGTAACCAGGAGAAAAAAGAGCTTGCACTCCGGTCTTTCGATGCTGTAGTTTCCCATACTAATGCTGACTCCCACCCTACTTGATAAAATTTTGTCTGCTTTTTTTATGCCCAGCAATTATGAGCTATCTCAGGAATCTAACAGAAATCTTTGTATTTTTCTACCTTGGAAGGAAGGTCTCTAACAGATTTTTCTGACCCTCCCTGCATCATCTAACAGAAAGGCAGCGTTATAGTATAGAGTGGCACTTTCCATAGTATCTGCTTTATTCTAAACACCAGCAAAAAGATGCCTGAGATATATATAAATATCATGCTTATTTTACTGGTAACAAAACTTTGGTAAAAAGACAACTTGCTGAAGGCCAGTAAATAGCTTTGGACTGAGACTAAAAACTAAATGCCCATATCTCTTGAAATGGAGCTCAGGTTTCCATTTGTGATGATAAAAGTTGCATTAAGAAGAACCAAAGCTACTTGAATAGCTGGGAACGCCCCTTTCTTTTTCTGAGTCATTCTTGTAGTCCCTCATGAACATCTTCCTTCTTCTTCAGACTTCTCATCAGGAAGAGAGGTTTCCAGCAGTGATTAGGTTTGGGACATCATCTGGTGGTGAAGTGTTAGGGAAAAACCTTCAGAGGTTATTTTAACTGCATTCTGCCAGCAGATCTTTCATAGTATTGTTACGCCTATCCCTGGGAACTCTACGGTGCCACTCATGAATGCTGTGGTTGAACCAACATGGCAAGACCAGCACTGCTCTCATGGTGACCCTTGAGGTTGCCTGTGTACTGTGAAGTTGGAGCAGGGTACAAGAGCCACCTGTGTAAGTGCTGCCTGGCTCCAGCCAAGGTCCTGCTGGCCAGGCAGCTACATCAGCCCGCACCGTACCTCAGCTAACTAGCCCCTCCGAGAATTGTGCGAGCATGTTCAGAGCTAACCTGGGGTCTCTGACATAGTGCCAAATTGTGTTGTAAAGAAGAAGTGCCTCTAGTCCTTCACCTTAGCCGCTAAACAACCCTGATTCAGAAGGTATGTGCAGGTGTGTCTGACTCAGTAGGGGTTTAGCAGCTTAGGACTCATTGCTTCCTTCTTTTATACTGAGCTTTTTACTTATGACACTTACTGCAATTGCAGGAGATGGTGAGACACTTGCAGTACTGCCAACATCAAATTGAAAAAAAAAAACCAACACCAGGCGGTAGACTCTCCCAACTTCCCAAAAAAATACATGATGAGTGCATATTGAGGTTTTAAAATTTGTTTTGGTGTCTTTGAGGAGTTGAAGTAGATTTGCCATATATTTTCAGCTTCTTTCTGTAGTTATAAAGGTTAGAGACTCACTTTTATACATCTGAAAGCTGAGATTTCTGTGCAGCTGCTTGATTCTGGGAGCTGCAGACTTTGAAAGAAGTTGAAAGGTTTGATATTACAAATTACAGGAACTGGTGATCTGCACTTAGGTTTACTCTCAGTTTGGTATTTTTCCATAAAATGTTGCTGCTGCATGACTGGGATATGATAGGTTGCAAACAAAACTTCTTGAGCAGCTGAGAATCAAAAAATAAAATAGCTGTCAGTGTGAAATGAAGCAATTTTACACCATGTCTGTACATGCACATACCACACGTTTCCCCAGAAATACTGATTCTTTGGGCTCTATTTAGACAGGCAGCTATGTTTATAGTCAATTCTGTCCTGAAAATTACCAGCTATGTTCTGCTAGATTTAACCGGCTCTGGAGAAATTAAAGGAATACCGTAACAAAATTGCCAGATTGAGCAACTCCAGTGCTGACTAGAAAAATTAAGCCATTATGTCAGTGGAAGCACATTTTGAAACTCAGTTCTTACCTTTAAATACAGTGCTTAAATTAAGTTTACTTGGTCTTTTTTTAAACTGTTGGGCTTCCCACAGGGGACCGGGATTTGGGTCTTCCTGTTTGAATGGTTGGAAGTATGTCTGTTTTCCTCCCCTTTCACCCCCCTCTGAACTCCGGATACAGTTTAAATGTGCTTTGCTGGAAAAAATTCCCCTATTCTGGACCCCATTTCTTGTGTGGATTCACTTAGTCTACAAGCTGAACAATGGTAGTGATGGTAGAGAAATTTATTCTGCTTTCAGCTATAAAATTTATTTGGACTGACAAGGAAAAAAAATCGACAGTTATTCAAGAATAAGTGCAGAATGCTAAATTTGCAAGCTTTGCTTCCCTCTTAACCATACAATGACTTTTAGCACAGAAATGGAGGTTGCAAGGTGTGTACCTTAAGTTCTGGAAACCAGATTTTGTTCAGACAAGCACTTGAAATTTGAGCAGCTCTCCTGAAATTTATCCAAACCTCTCAATTCCTCAAAATTGTTCTCACAGTATTGCTATTGCAGGCTCTGCTTGCTAGTTTTTTTGGCATTTTTTTTTCTACTTAAGGTGGAAGTTCAGTCTTTTACACGATATTTTCTCATATCTGCTTATGATTCTAAAGAAGAATGAAAGGAAGCTGAGAAAGCTTAACAGAATTGTAAGAAGTTGGGTTCTCAATATTATTCCACCCAAATATTTTTCCCAAGCTCTCCCTATTTCCCTCCATAACATTCTGCATATGCTTTCATCTTCTGGTGTTCTGCAGCTAGATGTGAGGCAAAAAACTTGTTGATTTGAGCTAGTTTGATGACTGTCACAGCTGCTTCTTCACCCTTTTCTTCTCTCCTGTACAATATTCCTCTAAGGAAAATGCTATTCTGAAATGTTATTAAGCATGATGAGATGTTATGAACCCAGACCACTGGGTCCAGACAGCTGGTCACACACAGCCATGATCAATATTTTCTGTGTATGGAATTAGCTTTCATACCTCAAGGAATAAAAAGTATATAGTAAATAACTGGAGTAAGATAGCAAAATGGTGGGCAAAACTTTTTTTTTTAATATCTTCGTTTCCTAGTTCCGATTGTGTTGTAGGACAACGGATGTTACATTCATACCAGCATCTAAGTCCTTTGTCAGCAGAATGCAATACAATAGACTCACACGTGCAGGCTCTGTCAGGTCAGATGGAGATGACTCATTTTTCTTTAAACAAAAAGTCTCTTACTTCTCAGTAAAGGTGCAAGAGGTTTTGTTTTTTTTTTTTTTTTCTGGAAAAAGACAAAAAGAAAAAAAGAAAAAAATAGATTGAAAGTACTCTCTTTTTAAGCCTCCTTTTCCTCCATCATAAATAAGTCCTCTGGGATTTCTAACATCCTTAGCTTTACAGTTTGCATAACATGAGCCAGTTAGTCTGCTGGAGTCAATCTCCATTGACCATGAACAGATGGGAATGAGGCAAATGTCAAGCTTGCTATGATACCTCAAACCCTCAGTTGGTGTCTTGTCAGCTTGGGTTTAGAGCAACCTCAAGGCCACCCTAAGTTCTGTCAGCTACTAATGCCTCCCAAGAAGTCATCAGCCTGACTGAGCTGCTCTCCCCTTCCTGCAACAGCGTCTAGACAGAAGCTTTGATGGGAGGTGGTGTTACAGCTGGCTGCCACAATAGGACTGAAGTGGGCCAAGGATTTGGGACTATGCCCTTCATTTCCTTGTTTTGAAACTATTTTTGGTGAAGTGCTGCCTAAATGGATTAGTGATCCTCCACAGGTATGACAGTGCTGTTATGATATAGGAAGGGCATCCTGAATATTGTTATTTTAGAGCTTGGACAAAGTACTAATTTCAACTTCTTTTAGAATGAGTTGGAGATTGTAGATATGATTTTGCTGAGAAATATAGCTGGGTTTCATTTCAGAACTGTCATCAGAAGAGGTTTTTCTCTATTAATTAGCTACACAAGTTTCACCATGTTTCTTGCACATAGCATAACTCAGGAGTGACAGAGAGCTGGAAGAATTTCTGTGGCAACAGAATTCAGGAAATGGAAAGAAAAAAAAAAAGAAAAAAAGATTCACCTTTGAATCCTGAATTTTCCCTACAGCAGAGTGCAATCTACATCTTTCCTCTACATTAAATATGTGAAACATAAGTGAAACCTGTTTGTTTTCAATAGTCCTCTGAAGCCATAATAGGCATTTATATAAAATTTTGGAAAAGTGCCAGGGCTGTTATTGACACTGCAATGTGTGATGATTTCGTACTGTTAATATCTCTCCTAAGTTCAATTATAATGCGGTCAATTCACCTGATATTTAGAATAAAATTTGTGATATCAATTATAATGCATTTGTTTCATCTGATATTTAGCATGAGAATTGTGATATTTGCTATTTTCTTCAAGCTTGACCTATAATGACATAAAAATCTTAGTTTTCACTTTTATCTGTTAGAAGAATAGTTTGTTCTCACACTTAACTGCAAAAAGCTTGACATGAGACTTAAAAAAAGAAAAAGGCAAATTAGCCTCCTACCTTGACTGAAGTTCAGTCTATTACTTTTAAAGAAATCACACAACTGAAAATCTGTAAAGGACACAGCACAAGGCAAGGCAATGCAAGGCAAGATACGGATGAGGTGCTAAACTGCTGCTGGTTCTCTCCAGATTTACAACAGTTTATGGTCAATCTTGATTGCGTCAACATATAGGCATGATCCCATGCAAGTCCCGCTGTGGATGGGATATTTGTGTTCATGCATATCTTGTGCCTGATAACTGAACTATTCCTAACATGTATTTTCCTACCTTATTTTAACGTGCCTACAGTCTTATTTACTATTTGTTGTGGTAGGCGACTCTGTTATGGAGCTAAGGAGCTATCAGTCTTCCCGATGAACAGTTTTCTCAGTTTTCTCATAGCCTCTTGATTAACTCTAAAACAAGAAAGCTCCATCTAAAGCCAAAGGTGGTTTGAATCAATTTAATGAAAGAAACCAAAGCGTACGTGCTTATGCCAGTGACTGCATTTTTGGTCAGCAGTATTGACCAGGAAGACCTGCAGCAGCAGAGCACCTTCTTTCCAGTTGTAATGACTGCTTCAGCAACCAGCCGGGGAATTTGTTACTGGATGGATTTAATTACGTATTCCTTAATGTTAACCACAGACAGCATATTTACCTAACTGCACGATCTATGAGGTCTGTAATCTGGAAGCAAATAGAGCATTTACGGTACTCCAGGAAGATGACATGGAGGCCAGGGAAACCCACTGTGATTTTGGTTTCCAGGCAAGATGTGAGTTCCCATTTCTTTGTTGATTTGAATAATACTTGTATACTAAAATTTAGGTAACGGTACACACAAAAGCAATTGTACCTGCACTTTAGCTGATGCTCTCCTGCAATGTCTGTGGACATGGAGAAGTAAAATAGGCTCTTTGAATGGTGCTCACTGTCATTACATTTAAGGAGGCATGCCACTTGCAGCTTGTGTCAATGTAAGTGATGCTCCATCAACACCCTTTACCAATCTGAACGGGTAATCACTGAAACCCTTGCAGGACACATGCTGATCCATCCGGAAATAACCATCACTTTTGCCTTGTGCTTATATGCTTATACCCATAGCTTGCTTGTTTTCAGGGTGCACTCTGGGTTTATGGTTTCAGCATATATTCCCTTCAGGATGGAGTCCAGATGTAGTTCTTGCTAAAGTAGATGCGCAAGTTTGGAGATAAAGATACTTATTTGACTGTTCTTTCTGGCATATCACTGAGACTGTTAAACTATTTTTAAAACTATCTGCTAACCATATTAAGCAAATGTCCTGTCCTGAACTCCTGTAGTGTACTGATGCTTACTCTACCTGGTGGTATATTTTGACTAAATGACAGCTTAAGAGAGTACTGCTTGCAATTCAAGGAAAATTCCAATTTCATTGCTGCAGTCTAGGTTCTGCCTTTTGCTTGTCCCATATGTTGGCCATGCCTCTTTTTGTTGTGATGTGATCCAACTTTCTGTTCACTGTATTAGTCTTGAACAGTTTTTAACTTTCAATATTAGTGGAGCTGCTTGTGGAGAAAAATGCTATCTATCATGTCAAAGAAGAGCAGAATCTGGACTTTTGACCAAAAATTCCTTTGTGCTTTTATTTCTCTATAGAGAACCTTACAAATCCTATGCAGCTGACAAAATTAAACTATCCAGAATAAATGATACCAAGGTCAGTTTTCAGCAAGATGGTTTCCAGAAGCAATGTGTTTAGAAATGCTAATTCTATTTCTATGCATAATTACACAAAATATTTCAGAAGTGAGATGTTTAAAGAAATGCATGCAACCTTTTCCTTGGAAATGTATGTCAGTAGCTGAGATGGTTAGCTAAAACAGAAGAAAGATATTCTTTATTGTGCTGGAAAACAAACGGATTTCTTCTGAGGGACACAGATGGTGTATGCACTAAGACACAGCATGTCATACTGCCTCTCCTGTTATTTTGTTCTTGTGGTTTGGTCATGGGAAGTAAACTGTTCTATAATTCCTACCTTGTTCTTCACTTCTCATGCTGTGAAAAACCTGCAAATGTAAGAAATCTGTTTCTCAAAGACACCATGTTTTAGATATTGAAGTGTGTGTGTGTGTGTCAGGGTTGATGTCTCACTTAAACTTCCAAACTTGAGAAAGAAGGCCTGGGACTTCAGCTGTTTAAAAGTAGCAATGAATTAATTTGATGTGCCTAGTTTAGAAACTTGTCCAGATTCACTGCTTACACTGATGCTGGGGCAGGAGGGGCAGCTATGAGTCCCGCACACATGTACTTGAAATTGCTCCTTGTAACAGATGGCTGCTTGACTGACTTCCACATTGACAAAGCAGTATTGAAAGGTGCTTTTGCTCTGGTCTTGCATGCCTGCTAGTTTGCATGACCATCCAACCCTATGTAGAATGTCGCGCCGCCTTGAGTGTTGGTCAAGTTTTAAAAGAATATAGATGTTTTTATACATCTTGTATAAGATAAGCCTTGGAGAAAAGGCTACTGAAGGGACTTTGTGGTGTCTAAGAGCAGAACAAGCTTGCTTGTACATAGGTTCTTTGACTTTAATCAGAGCATAGGTAAGGATGGTCCGGTCAATCAAGACATTGTTCTGCAGTTTGCAAGATCTGGGTTCAATTCTTTATGCTACTGCAAACATCCTTTGTGAGCTTGGACAGGTAGCTTAGTCTGTATGGGTATGATGTCCCTATTTATAAATCAGCAACAGCAGATGCTGGCAAATCTTTAACCTGTACTAGATCGTGAGGTATATTAGACTAAGAGATGTTCAAATCTATGATATGATTTGCAATCTGATTAAAGTCCACTCAGGTAGCTTAGAAAGCTCATTTTTTTTCAACTTTATTTTTTAAAAACATGGATAGTTTTGGCATTGGAGGGTATAAAAAAGGTTAAGAATGAGTAGACTATAGTGATAGGCATCTTGTGAAAAAAACCCACCTATTTCTCTGGGTGGAGATGAGAAAACTGTCTATGAAAGTATCACTACAAAGTTGACCTTAATGTAATCTTACCATACACTGAGACAGAGGCTGAAATTTTTTCCGCTATCTCTCTGCTTGAAGGAGAATTTTTTAATGTATGCTTTAGTTCAGCCAAATTATTTTACCTATGTAGAACACAGCAGAAAATAAACAGCACCCATTTTGTCTGTTTATACAGCAAGTTTTGCAGTGTTCTTTTTCAAGAGCTCTAGTGCAAGTGTGTGATAAAACAAAAGAATAAAATTCAGAATGGGAATTGTTTTAATAGATTAGTATCTTCTGAGTGTTCTGCTGGAAAAAGTTTTTGATTTAAATTAATTATGACCCAGTAAAAATTGTGCTTTTTGCATGTGCAGCAAATTCATAACAAAAGCACTGCATGCTTGTTGATAATAAAGGCCATTCACTGCATATGGCCAGCTTAGTGTCATAAAGTGCCCAAACAGTGCATTTTTTATGCTCTACAATCAATGTAGCGGTTACTCTAGAGACAAAGTTTTGTTGTATCCTGGTGCTCATCCTTGAAATGTTAATGTCCTTATATCATGCTTCTATTTGAAGAGATCCTATAAAGTTTCTCAAACAGCTGGTGAGTCAAGAAAGCTATGCTTTGCATTTTGACTGTATTTAGTAATTTAAAGCAGAAGTATCACTGTTGGAATCAGTAAGAACATGAATTGTGAGGATTATGAGATTCATAAGGTAGAAGAAACGGATTTTATTAATGACACTGTAGAGGATTAAATTAATAGTTAGTTGGAACAAATTAAATCATGCAGTATGTTTAGCGCTACTTTTCATGTTATGTACGTTTATTGTATGTGCTTGAATCCTTAAGAAATCTCTGGAAGGAACTTCAGCTGAGAACTTATATGATGAAGAAATCCAGAAAAGGGAAGAAGAAAAAGAGTAAGTGCTGTCCAAAGGAATTGTCAGTCAATACTTTTGCCTTAATCTACTGTGATAAGTTATCCCTTAGCTACTTTTTCTTAACATCTATAGGGAAATTAATATACATTTCACCCAGGAGAATGCCAACTTTTTGTCTTATGATAAAGAGCAGAAAGGACATTGATAATAGTAATGATAGAAAGCTTTCAGACAGAGAAAGCTACTTATTCAACAACATCTAATGCAGCCTGCAAGAACATTCTGTCATGCACACTAAGCAGGAGCGTGGAAACAAGAGACTGTCCTCTCCCAAAACTCAGTATGTTATGAGTTAAGCATGATTTATTTAATCATTTGAGTGATTTTAGTGGAAATACTCTTGATCCATAACGGAGTAAAATGAAAGAAGAACCAGTCCCATGACTTAATGCCTTTCTTGCTATCGTTTCTCCCTGTGTGTACACAGCTCCAGTAGAATTTTGGGCCCCATCCTGAATTCTGTGATAACTCCTTGTGGAAGTCTAAGCTGGTAGAGGGCTCTAGGACAGTGAAAGGAGAGGTACTGCTAGAGGAGAATGGGAGCCGACACTGGAAGGAAGCCCTTTCTAAATATCCCAGCAGCAACACTGAGGTAGCATACTGGGAGCTGGCTGTGGAGCAGACAAAGTAGCACACGCATGGCTGAAAGAAGGGCTTGGATCCAAGCTGGGAGGCAGTGTACAGGGGATAAAGATAGAGTACGAGATTGGGTGGCCCTTGAACATGAACCTGTTTGATGTGGTTATATGAAGCAGAGAAAAACACTGGGGTAGAACAATCTTCAGCCCGATAAGTAATTGCCGCAGAGGAAGCTGTGATGTGTCATGGTTATGCCTAACACTATACATGCCGAAACCAGGCTTCATCCTTCCAACTGATGCATGCTGCATACTCAGAAAACTGCTGGATTCATGGTTTTGCCTACCAAAAATAATAACGCTGCTTATTTGTGGCGCTTGAAATAAGATAGTGTTGTTATTCAACGCAGACACTTACTGCTTCTCGAACCTTCCACAGGCTTAGTAAATGGAAGGGGCTACGACCTGCAGTGAGCAGACAGTATAAATTTTATAACCACAGACTCCATGGGGAAGGTTATAGCTACTGGTTTTATAGGGGTGTGTGCAAAGTAATTTCATCATGTGCTGCAAAGCAAACCACTGAAATGAACCAGCTTTTGTCAAAGATTTTGCATCTACACAGGAAGAAGCATCGTCTGAGGACTCTCACCACAAGCCCAGGAGCTGCATTTGTGCTCAGGCTCTTGCTTTTTGTCCTTGCCTGAGCTCTGTTGTCAAAGATTTCTTCAAGGTCATATAGTGCCATTTGTGAAACCAGTATTCATACTTAACTAATGTCAACTTTCATGGATCTGTGATTAAGAGGCTTTATAAAATTTCCCTCCTGCCTTTTTTTTTCCCCTGTTAAGGGAATTTTGCCAAACCTTCATGACAGCATATTTAACAAATAATAACAGAAACTACAGAAAATATATGTGTGCGGGAGAATTATTTTTAGGTTTCCCTGGGGCTAAGATATCTTAAGTTTTATGGGTGAGGGTAGTATACTGCTAGTGAGGATTTAAGATTTATGAAGGACCACATCTTAGGAGAAGTGAGTACATCTGAACTATGCCTGAAGAATTTGCTCTGGTGCACATTTATGTTAAGAGTGCAATTACTGTGCACTTATTGTGTGTGCAATAGGGACTCACAGTGCACTTTCACTCTTAGAATGTGTAGATGTATCTGTAGGTGTCCCTTCAAGCTGAAGCTTAGTGCAATGTACTGTTGACTTAAGATAACAATTATGTGGGCTGTAAAAGGCTCATCTGTCCCATTTATCTCTCCGGGTCTGGACTTTGCAGAATAATGGACACTACAGCTTTTTTTTTTCTTGCATGGGTTTTTGGATTTGTTTACTAGAAAGTGAAACCTTCTTACATAAATAATGTATCCATTCCTTTCTACTCAATGACATTAGTAGATGCTCTGTTTATGAGCATTAAGGGTATTGCATAGGCTGGCTAAAGCCAGAACATCAACACTAAGGTCCTTTTGTCCTTGAACTTTGTACTTACCTTGCCCTATTGTGCTTTTATTTGCCCTCCATAATGGTTTGATTTGAGACGTGGAGCTCTAGCCTTAAATTTGTATGTCCTATACTTTCCCAGTGCAAGCCAGTTCTTGACACTTTTTAAAAAATATTGGATTCCCCACCCCCAACCCTTTGTATTTAAGGTTATTTTTAATTGAACTGTCTTGTTAACCTTGGGGGACATCAGTGGAGCTGAAAACCATTCAAGAAATAATAGCTTGACAACTTGCTCCCCTGTGGACAGCCCTTCAGGGTCTGTCTGGAAAAGCTCATATTCAAAGCACAGAAATGGAGTGGTTCCTTTTCTTTGAGTTCATTTGGAATTTTCTTTTTAGGAACAGCTTTAGCAAAGGGAGTTGCAAACAATTGACAAAACAGTCAAAATAGGGGTCATTGCCACACTAATTAAAACAGAACTCATTTGATTAAACTGAGTCTCCTGCAAAAAGGGAAGAACTAACGCAGGGCCTCTTCCCCCCAGCACCCTTTAATCTTCAGGGAATTACATTTTTAAATATAATGAAAAAAAACGCCACTTCGTTTATTACACTGTGCTTGCCAAACTTGAGTCCCGTAGAACCTGCCAAATGTTAACTTTAAATTTAGCAAGCTGAGCCGCTTTCCAAATGTTGTCATACTCTCAGAGGGGAGCATGGGCTGTGAATTGTCCTGCATGGGAGATATTAGCAATCTGCTACTACAGTTTTTCAGAAGAAGAATGATTCTAAGGAATATATGAAGAAACTGGAGTTTTATGTCACTAACTTTTAGGAAGAAAATATGTCCCCATTTCACTTATAAAGTGTTTTAAAAGAAGAATAAGATCAGTGCAGTCTTTTCTTTTTTTCCCCTCTTCAATTCTTACCCATACGAAAGGAACAGATATATAGTACAGTAATAATTCAAGAAAGTATATCAAACAAATCAGAAACGTATAAACTTGCCCGTGGAACATCTCCTTCCATTTCAATAGCATATAATATTACAAAGTGCAGGTGAGATTATTCATTTTTTCTCTCCCTGTCTTTCTCTGCTGTGATTTACTAGTGTCCGTGTTTACATCTAATTAATGAACACTCCTGCTGCTGTGGGTTATTTTAATAGAGCACATTTTGTTATTTTATCTGATTTATTTTTAAAGATTTATTATTTTAGCTCTGCTTCTGGTGACTGAGGAGAACCATAACTCAGCACAAAAAAAAAGCAAAGAGAGCCAGGGGCAAGAGCAGTAATGAAGAGAAACCTTAGCGCAAGCTTGCTTCTTGAATATGAACAAAAACTCCACCTGCATAATAGCAAAAAAAAAGTGCTTGTAAAAAATTCAGGCAAAACCTTTTTGAATTAAATGTTCCATGACAAGCCTGGGTGAGAGAGGAGGTTAGACTTACTTGAGATCTGCATTCAAAAGTTGCATCAGCTTCGGTCTTTGGTCAGCTCCAGATTATGTTTTGAAGAGTCTGTTATGGATGTGGTTTCTATATGTGAAAACTGGGAAACTGTAGCGCTCTTATGCATTAGCCTGAATTCGATCATTCACTTGGCCTCCCTTCTTCAATCTGATCCTCTGGTCAATACAACTGAGCAATGTTTTCACCTCCTGCTTCTAGTGAATAGTGCAAATCTGGTTTCCCTGGTCAAGATACGACGAGTTTCCCTCTGAGAACCCAGGTTTGAAACACACGTTCAGTTCACAGTAGAAAGAACTATTCTCCATGCCATGGTGACTAAGGAAACTGCTGTGAACACAGAATAAACTGCTGTTCCTAATAAAATTTTCATGATACAGAAGAACTTACGACTTAGGCATTTTGGAACTTGTGTGCTTGTGCTCAAATGATTGCGACTGTTAGCTAAATGAGGGCTTATGTGTGTGTGTATCCCTGTTTATTTTTAATGAAGACTAGTTGAATGTGCACTTGGGGAATTTGAGGCAAGTGACAAATTTCTTGTCTTAGCGTGTTTTGTTTAATCAAAAGACATTTTGCTGGAGTGGAGACAATGTGTGAGTAGAAATAAAGGGCTCTTTTTGTCTTCTCCTATTAATGGACAAGATGATACAAGGATTCCAGGATGCAGCTGTTGGAAGCAAGGTAAGCTATACTGCATAAATTCTGCTGGTGTTTTAGAGTGACATTTATGTTGCAAAGGAGCTCTGACTAGACATGTCGATACAGTAACCCCCTCATATTTCATAGACTAATAGAATCATAGAATGGCTTGGGTTGGAAGTTCCACCCCCGCTGCCATGGGCAGGGACACCTCCCACCAGCCCAGGTTGCTCAAAGCCTCATCCAGCCTGGCCTTGAACACTTCCAGGGATGGGGCATCCACAGCTTCCCTGGGCAACCTGTTCCAGTGCCTCACCACCCTCACAGTAAAGAATCTTTTCCTAATATCTGATCTAAATCTCCCCTCTTTCAGTTTAGAACTGTTACCCCTCATCCTATCACTACACTCCCTGATAAAGAGTCCCTCCCCATCTTTCCTGTAGGCCCCCTTTAGGTAATGGAAGGCCACTATAAGGTCTCCCTGGGGCCTTCTCTTACTATGCTTCTAGTTACTGAAAAAGCAGATTACTCCTTGGTGCTGTTCAAATACAACAGGAACTAGAATTCAAGATCAATCGCTTTTGACAGACTAGTCTGTTGTAGGGTATTTGGAATAACAGATGACAATGAATGAAAGGCCAGCACCTGTGCCATTTACTTGCCATAGTTAGATGTACTGAAAACCAAGACAGCATACTGCATTACAGTAAGCATGAAGGAGCTACTTTTTTTTTTTTCCTGGAAGGCTGAGCAGCTCAGTACTTTGATGTGACTGCAATAGCCACCAGCATTATCAGGGCCACTCTGGCCACCATCTGTGCCAACAAAGTCATCCCTGTGGCCTTATATAGTGACCTCATTAGTACACAATAGCATGGGAAGGTGAAGCACAGGAGAAGCTCTGAGAGACAGACTGATGTAATATTTGGTTTTGATTAAAACATTCCTTTATCCTAGATCAATCTTTTGTGAAACTTATTCCAAAAGCACGTGCAGGTATATGTAGCCCATTCAGCAAGAAATTATCACCAACTCAAATAATAATAATAAAAAAGCAGTAGAAATTAAAGTTTCTCCACTCTCCAGAGAAGCAGAAAGGAAATTCTGCTTCTCAGTAAAATCTCTATGTGCGTGTATCACCATATATTTTCCACACACTGGTGTCTGGACTAGAAAGAAATGCTTGTTTTTGTAGATACCTCAATAGATAGGCAACGTATGACTTTCATCTACAGGGACTGTGGAAAATTGACAATTCAATGATATCAATAACACTGGGAAGTTTAACTTTGGAAAAATTTACATCTTGCATATGTCAGCTTCTGTCAAATAATTGCTGAATGGGATGGTTGTCAAAAATCACTAAAGATAACAATTTTTAGGTATGTACCTTGACCTAATACTTTAGAGATGTATTTCAGTGTTTAGTATTTGGATTCATATTCTGGAGAAAATGTCTGCACAGTGTCTTTTCATGACTTCTTTTGGTGAGGAGATACACTTTGAAAATTACAGATTTGGTGTACCTTAGCAAGTGTTTTTGGTGACAGAAGGAAGAACAACAGAGGACAATAATGTCTTTATATTTCATGGAAAAAGGTAAATCATTCTGGGAAAAAAACTGACTTATTTTTATCTTTCAGCCCTAAACATTGACTAACCTTGGGAATATGGCTGTTTGCTTATGCCATTTATACTGTTAGACTGCTTGCATAAGCTCTTGAAAATTTTTGTTTAAGAAAAAGATTTCCTTTTTCCTTAATACAGTAAGATTTCAGCATCCTTCTTCCAGCTTTTCTCTGCTGTCTCCTGAGATGGAAAATGATTGTTCAGACGAAAATCCAGTTACGACTATGCTCTCTAGTTTTCGAGTCCTTTGAGAGGCAGGTCCAAAGTCTAACCTTTCTGTTGACTTCATAGAGATATATACATCAGGGCTAGCGCATGCTATGCCTTATGTTGTCTATTACCCATACGGAGGTTTCCCCTATGGCTGTTTTCAGTCTGGAGGTTGATCGGATTGCTAACTTTGCACCATCTTGCCAGCCTATCATTTTCTTTTACTACTTTTGATCTACTCCCGTGGAAAATCCACACTGACTTTCATGGATCAGGTTCAAAAGCAGAATTTCTAAGCTCTGCAATCCATTTCCTCTCCATTGGTGAGATTGGCAAGGAAAAGAAATGCTAAAATATGGGGTAACATATTTAATGCAGCTTTCAAGAGGAAGTGTAGCTCATATCTATTTGTATTTTCTGTTAATGACTTGGGAAGCTTTTTAGGGATTGCCTACAATACTTTTTACTGTTTTTCTTGGCAAACTTCAAACAAGCTTCACAGGTTTCTCAGCCTTTAACTGTTGTTGATCTTTGTTATCTCAATGGTATGGACAGAGTCAAATGAGCTTAAGATCTGTTCTAATAAAGTCAGAGGGATTGTTGTTGGGAGAAACAGTGCTTGTCTCCACAGACAAAGCAATGATTTGGTGGTATCCAACTGAACAGGCATGTAGTCATACTAGTAATAGCAGTGACGATGATGATAATAATAATAGCAATAATAACATGAACTGCTCTATTGTCTGGCAGGCCTGACTAAGATCGAGACCCTATTTTATTAGTCATCCAAACAGTGAATTTCTTTTCCTGATGTCCTAGACTAACTAGGAAAGACAGACTCAGTGTGGGAGACCAAGTCTGTTATCCCCCTCTGGTACAAATGGACAACTGGGACGCAAAGAGATCAAGAAAAGCATCCAAGACCACACAGGAGTTCTGTGGCATTGGACTGAGAACTTAATTTGAGTCTCCTTAAGCCCGAGTCATTCCTTAACTACAAGTATGCTCTGTATCCTACTGCAAAAAGTAACAGAAATGTAATGTGGGTACATCTTCGCAGAGGATTCTTGTGGGACAGACTCTTCTGTATCTCTTAGACATAAGCTAGAGTCTTGTCTCGATAATTGGGCCAATCCATCTCTGTAGACTTAAAAGTACAAAATAAAACAAAAAAGAAAGCTTAAGCACTGAGTTCCTCATGATTTATTCCATTTATTTGACACGAGAAAGAAATTCCTACTTTTTCCTCAGCAAATTGGATAAACACTATTTGTACTTTGCATACTGGACAAGGATTTTGCTTTTGGGAAACTATCTATGTCAGTATTTGTGCAGTTATAGTTACTAGCCATGCTTTAATATATGTTTAATATCCTGACTTTTCCCTTTATGTATATAATTTTTTTCCCTGAAGAAATTGCTTGGGAATTTGCATATATCAAGCAGTGTTGTATTTTCTTGTTTAATTCTGCTTATATTTTTCATTTTGCCAATCTCTGTAAATGCTTCTCTTGCTGTCTGTACCAATGTTTTTGCTGAATAAGCACTTAAGGGCAAACATGCAGCACTGTCTGCCTATGATTGATAGAAAACAAAGCTTCCAGGCAATGCAGACATTTAATTGACCTCCAATGACTGCAGGTGCAGAATTATAGTTCTCATTTGAGTACACTGTCAGTGTTTATTTAGGTGCAGTGACTTATTTAGGTGCAGATATTCAATGACTGGTGATTTTAGTACACCTAGCTCTAAATCATATTTCTTCCTAGCATAATGTACGAAGAGAAGGAGCAGAAAAGTTTAATGTTTAATGTAATTCTTTGTGTGTCACTTAAGTTCTTTTGACCTGGGATATTGTAAATATTTCTCCAAGTCCAGGGAATTAACTCCAAAGATCACTGTAAATCAATTTCCTTCTAGTCTGATTCATCCCAGGAAAGATCAGATAGCCTGATGGGAGTCTGGAGCAGCTTGTTCCCAAGAGTATTATACATGGGCTGCTTTAGAGCATTCAGTTGGTACTCTGATGTATGGCTGAACTTGGTTGTGAGTGAAGCCTCTCTTGATTAAAACCCATATTAGTTAGGAAATATTACATCCAGGATCTCAACTAAATCTACAGTTAAAATATTGAGGAGAGAGAAAGAGTGAAGGGGACTATCACTCAGCAAAGGAAAGCAGTAAGCAGGGGAATAAAACATTCATAAAACTGACATTCCACTTTTGAGGAAATTTCAAAAGGCAGAATAGTTTCTTTACTTTCTTCTTTCACTTCTTGTGAAAGTTATTGCAGTTGTATTTAATTCCAATGAATAAATTTATCTGTTTTCTAGTTAGATGAAGATTGTGAAGGTGTGTCTTTTAGGAATAGGTTAATCATCTATCCTCAGCCCAAACACATGACCTGTTGCAATTAATCAAGGACTTCTAGGGAAGTCTAACGGTATGTGTTGGGCTGGAGGTCAGCCTGGATGAACACAATGATCCCTCCTGACCTTGCAGCCTGTGGAATCATTGCTGAATAAAGATGTGACTGTTAAACAAGTTAATTCCCTGGCTCGACATTAATCTATATAGAAGTCTAATTGAATGTAACTGAAAAGTAGTGAATGCTGGATGAAAGAAAAATTTAGCATTTTCTGCTTTTCTGGATGGAGTGCTGTCAGCATAATGGACACCAACGTTTCCTTTATCTCATAACAGGCAAGCAAGATTTGAATCTGTAGTCTTTCATGTCATGAATAATAAAGGAGTAGAAAGGTAAAACAACATCTCTTCTTTGTGACAGCTGTATAAGCCTGCTATACACAGTAAAATAAAGATATAAATTGATATTTGTACAGCAGAGACAGATGCTGAAAGCACGAGACCCTTTTTTTTTCAGTAGACAGTGGCATCTGCAGTGGTTAGCAAACATGTTGACATTCCCACAATACCATACGTGTTAAAGAGAACCTAGGGTGAGTTTTTTCCCCAACCCTTTTAGCAGGACTGAACATCTAGCATTAGACATCCATATCCCTTGTCTGCAGAAACATGAAGTGGCTGTGCTCCCCAAAGCACAAACACCTCTCCTTTGAAGAGCATGCAGTTTTGAGCACCTGAGGAGTGTAGTGGCCCCTTGGTAACACCCTGTATACAGGTCATCTCCAGAGATGAACACACGCCTTTCTATTCCTTTGATTATTAAAACATCAGTACATTTCCTTTGCTTAAAAGAAAACAAACCTCTGATTTACCTACAGGAAGCTGATTCCCAAAGACAGCTGAAATGGTGGGAGAAAATAGAACAGGCAGAGGAAAGAAAGTTTTATTTGCTATGGATTCGTTTTAGATTGTTAGGAGTTATGCTTTTGCAGTAACTTAATTCATACCTTTTCTTTAATTTTCCAAATTTCTGGAAATCACACTACTTGCTAGTATTTTAGCTGTACCACATGGAAGAAAAGTGTCTTCCTCAACTTAGTATATTTTTAATTACAGGACAGTATCTATTTTCTGCTGCACTAATAACAGATTTCCTACTTTTAAATTTTGAAATATCTGTCCTATGTAAATATCCCATAGGAAATTAGAATTCCAATCTGTAACGCACTGTGCAGACACTTAAGCATGAATCATTGTCCTGAAGTCTAAATAAACAAAAGACTAAATTTATGGTCTAAATTAAAGAGAAAATAAATAACATCTGACAAAGAATTGTTCCTACGTTGCAGATGGGAAATGGAGTCAATGCAAGATTAAGTGATTTGATGTCACCAGGGTCATGCAGGCAACCTGTGGCAGCTATTGGCATTGAATTGCTGCCTCCTGACCGCCAAGCTTAATGGCAGAACCATCTCTCTTTCCGTGATACCTGCTCTCCTCTTAACTCTTTCACGTTTTGATCTGGTAAGTGGATGTCACAGGGTGGCAGAATGCCTGCTTTATCAAGCACTTTTCATTAAGAACATGTGTTGAAGCAAGAGTACTTCCTGTACTTTCCCCTTCAATGAAACCTCATCTACATACCTCCCACAAAGCTGTTCTAGAAGACACAGTTTAGTACCAAACGGCCCCCATTTTTCTAGACACATGTTTTCCTTTCTGTGGTAGCAGCACTAACGTTCAGACTGTCCATTGCTGGGCAGATGTTAGGACTGTAAGGAAGAGTTCCTCTGCACAACATTAGGTTTTTTGGTTTGTCTTTATAAAGCATGGACAGCAGGTCACCTGCATGACAGTACTTAGTTGGTAGACAGAGTAATCTAGGGCTTTTTTCACAAGAAGCAGAAGAATGTGGTAAATCCTGCTGGACAGCAAAAAAGCTAGGCTGTTTGATATGTTTCAGGTAGCTACTTTCTTATGAAATGCGATAAGCTCTCTGTCGTAAAACAAGGCATGCCTCATGGAGTCCTACATGCTAGTCTACCAAACTCTGTGCTGTTCAATGCATTACCAAATGAATCATGCCTGCAAGTTAAGAGAAGTACCCTTTGCTGTAAGCACAATTGCTCAACACCATCCCTCCTGAGCTCCAATGTGAAAAGATTTTTCGGGGAGCTATGTCAAAGGTTTAGAGAGCAGAGCCCTGTCAGTGATGGAAATATTATACTTCAGTTCTATAAGGAAGTTACAGGAAGATCGGAAAGAGGAATGCAATGCTAAACAATGTTATCATCAGTGCACTGAAGGAATGCTTTCACTTCCTATACTGTTACAGAGGGGGTGACCTCAGCCTGTATGCAGCAGTGCGCAGCACAGAGTTGCAATAGCTAAACTTTTTGACCTTTTGTCTGCAGTAAAATTGTGTCCTTCACTGCAGCTGAGCAAGATGCAAGTTCTTTTCCCATCTGCCTCGTCTGCCTGGCAGAGTTTATGCTGTTGTGCTGTGCAGGCTGTTTACACTCTTATGCTTTTTAGTTTGTACTAAAAGCGTGCAAATAAATCTGATAAGCAGGAGGAAAAAAGGTAAGTTCTTTTCTAATGCAAACCCGCTTTCTAGCATTGTCCGTGTAATTGTCCTGTGCACTGTCCTGTATGTGATCAAAGCACAGCCCATGTGAATGCACAGAGGATGCAATAGGCATCCCCCCTGTACTTCCTGGGAATCAGGTTCCCAGGGAGCGCTGATATCAGTCTGGACAGTTTGATGTAATCCTACCAATGTAGCTGAAGTTATCTGGGCTCAAGGATTTATTAGTTGTGAACGTTCATTTTTGTTTTTACTGGGCTAGTGCCAGTAAATAAGTCACCAAAACCACTAGCTGAGTGTCATTTGATAGGAAAGGGCTGGGATCACAAGTAAGCCTTCTGTCTTTTAACAAAAAAAAAAAAGTGCTGAGGTAAGCAGTGTCAAACCCAGCTGCATCAACATGACGGTGGGAAGACAAATGAGAGCTTTCACTGCTGGATACAGGGGATAGAGACCCCACGGCTCTGAAAAACCTCTTCATATCCCAGAAACAGCTGTCATAACTGAAACTGCAAGGGACTGCTTTTTAAACCACGAGCTTTGATAACGAGAATTCTCTCACCAGTCCTTTCTCCAGCCGATAAACACACTTCTAGCAATACAGCCCATCTGAAAGGTGACTGGAGATTTAAATATCTTCAAAGGTTTCCAATCCCCTCTTTTTATAACCAAATGCTCATGCCAAGTTCCCAGCTGGCATTTCTGAATTATCTATCACTATATTATCTGGCTGCTGAGCCATATGAGCTCAACAATTACCGTGTAATGTAAAACTTCTTAGATTTTTCCTATGGGAGGCTGAACTTTACAAAGTTAGATCTAACATTTACCCTGTTATTGGCAACAGTGAATCATTAAAAGAGACACAATAGAAGGGACACGGGGTCATTTTAGAATAAATATTCGGGCGATGACAGTTTTGAAATGTTCTGTCGGCCTCTCCCGGTGTGTATTCTGGGAACAGCAGGTCACGCAAAGTCAAGGGTGATGAAATGCATGTGCTCATGGTCTGACCTGCTGCAAGCGGGGGAAGGCATGAGCGATGCGCAGGGGTTTAAGCTCTGCGTGTGCAAGTGTGCCTGTGCATGCATGTGCATGCAACTTTTGCGTGGGGGAGAGGAGAATGGAGAATCATGAGGAGGGGGAGGGAGGTGTTTGGTGCTGGTGGTGCAATGAACTCCAGACAGGGACTGCTTTCTCTCCACAGGGCCCGCCAGCTCCTTGTGGCTGTTGCCTGGGCAATGGCTGGGGAATTATGAGGAATGCTTGGAAACTATATCCTTCTTCTGGGCTCATGGATGGGGCAGAAGGGGGTGGATGGCTTTTCTCTGTCTATTTCTTTTTTTTATATTCAGCAGATTAGACAGGCAGGTTGCTGTGGCGACGACACGGAGGAGGTCTCCTGCACACCTGCACCACAAACAAGGAGTCCTGCCAACACAGACTTAAGGAATCCTGAAGGCTTTTTTTTTTTTTGTTTTCCTATGGGGAGTGCACAAGAGAAGGGAAAAGAGGAAAAAAGAGGAGGAGATGGCAAAAGAGGAAGGAGGGCAAGATGAACAGAAAAGCCAATCAATATTCAATCAGCTTTGCTTGTTGCAGAACAGGATGTGCACAAACAACATGCACAAGCTGTCTATAGTAACACCCTGAGCAAGCTGCCCTTAGGAGACATAAAAGAACAAGTGTTATTTTGGTTTTACCTACTGAGCGTCCTGCATTTCATGATGTCTCTGGGGGAAACTAAAATAAAGCAATTATGGAAATGGCAGAACTCAGGCACAGGACACAGAGATATGGATGGGGCATGTAAAGCTGGCAGCTGAAGTTACTCCTTTTTATCTGGCTAGGGAAGATATATTCATGTTTGTGTGTGTACATATAGATATAAAATTTCATTTCTGAGAGGAATCCTGCCTTCAGAAAAAGAGCTGCCGAGTGGTGTGAAAATTGACATTATATGCCTGCTCCTTTGCTAAAAGAAAATATCCAGAAGGAGGTAGTTGTGGGAGGGGGGAGGAAAGGAGGAAAAAAGAAAAAAGAAAACCAAGTGATCCTCAAGACAAACATGATGCTCTGGGATGCCATGGCATTTCTCCAGCTTCTCCCAATGAAGTAGTCAGTTCCATGCAGACTTATTGTCCTTGCTTCACCTCTGCTGGACATTCCCCTGTCTCCTTTAAGGCTGTCTCTCTTCTCTTCCCCTTGTCCTTTTTCTCCCTCCTATCCCTTTACGATCCCTTTCGGTAATTTTTCACCTCATCTTTTCCCAACATCTAAAATGATTGTTTGCATGCCTGCAGCACTATCAAATGTATATACAAACAACAGATTAAATAAGATAAAAAAATATGTGTATAGGAACAGGTAGTTGAGTGCACAGATGAGTCCCTTTTTCTGCATATGCCAAAGTATGTCTGTTCATAGACTTATTTCTCTGCTCTGACTGTGTCTTTTGTCACTGGAAGGATGAAGGCTCCCACCAACCAGGATGCTTGATAGTAGGAAAAAAAAAAAGTTTAAAGTTTCATAGTGATAAAGTTAACAAGCACTTGGAACCTGAACTATAAACTGTAAGAGAGGAGGGAAAAGTGGAGATGTGAAGGGGGCAGAGACTTTAATCAGTCTCTGGGTCTTGGATGCATCAGGTGTCAGGAGTATTTCCCAGCTTGCCAGGGAAAAGACCACTTTGCTATTCTCATCACTGCCCCCCTGTCCAGTTGTTTTTTCCATGCACAAAATTTCCTGTAACTGGAGAATGGTGCAAGAGAGAGTTTTCCGCAGGTAACAGTAATAATGAGCTTACAATTAGAATTCAGACAACTGAAGTATAATGAAATTTGGTTATTCTCATGAACAGTTTCATCTTTGTAAAGAGTTGCACAGTCTGTGCCTTTATTTTAAGACTGACTCTAGCTTTCCTTCTGGATATACTGCATTACTATATCTGTGACCATGTTTATAGATAAAGCACTTTGTGGATAATTTAAAACGACCATAAATGTAAAATACATCCTATTGCTCATCAGTTTATTCAGTTTCTGAGCTTAGAGTTCATGTCAGTAACATCTTTGGAAGAACAGCTTTAAAAGAGATTGCGTATGCTCTGTTCCAGCTAACGTCAGTGTTTAATGCTTCACTTCTTCAGTCAGAAACCTAGACTGACCTGGGGGGCCTCACACAGGGACACAAGGACCTGCTTTTACTAGTGGATGGCTGCATTTTTTTCTAATGTCCTCTATTGTGCTCTGTTGAAGTGATATCCCATGCTGAACTCTACTCTACACAGACAATACAAACAAAGTGATGAGGGATTGAATATATGATCCTGGGCATGATGGCAAATATGAACTGACTATTCAAAAGAGCAGACTTTGGCCTCTTCAGAGCTGGCTGAAATCAGTGGGAGTCTTTCCATGGGTGTCAGTGGATTTCTGAGCAGGCTTTATACATTCAGAGTATAAAGTTGAGTGTTTTGCTCCTCTCCATCTAGAACCAAAACTTCACCTTTAAGGAGTGTATGCAAGGGAAAAACAATATGCAAACCGTGATTACATATAATGAAGGAAAGAAATTAAATTAAGATATCGAGGGAGGTGATTCTGCCCCTCTGTTCTCCTCTGGTGAGACCCCACCTGGAGTACTGCATCCAGCTCTGGAGCCCCCAACGTAAGAAGGACATGGAGGGCCATGAAGATGATCAGAGTGTTGGAGCACCTCTCTTACGAAGACAGGGTGAGAGAGTTGGGGTTATTCAGCCTGGAGAAAAGAAGGGTCTGGGGACACCTTATAGCGGCCTTCCAGTGCCTAAAGGGGGCCTACTGGAAAGATGAGGAGGGACTCTTTATCAGGTAGTGTAGCAATAGGACAAGGGGTAATGGTTTTAAACTGAAAGAGGGTAGATTTAGATTAGATATTAAGAAGAAATTCTTTACTGTGAGTGTGGTGAGACACTGAAACAGGTTGCCCAGAGAAGCTGTGGATGCCCCATCCCTGGAAGTGTTCAAGGCCAGGCTGGATGGATCTTTGAGCAGCCTGGTCTAGTGGAAGGTGTCACTGCCTACAGCAGAGGAGTTGGAATTAGACGACCTTTAAGGTCCCTTCCAACCCAACCCATTCTATGATTCTATGATATCAAAGCAAGGCAAATAAAGGAGAATTCTTGAAGGAATTGTCCATCTCCCTTCCTATGTGCTGCCTTGTGTCTGCCGTGTTTATTTCCCCCATTTACAGGTTTCTGAAACCCATATTGCCCTGACAAATCTACCCCAATCAAAGCACTCTGAGAATAGTGGCATGACCCTTGCTGAGGGGAGATTGAGACTATCTATAGCTGGCAGGTCTCCTGAGCATGCAGAACTCCGTAGCATGATCCAGCCAGTGCTGGGAATGTAAACTGAAAGATGTCAGGGCTTTCTGAGGTGATACCCATTGATCAGATACAATAAAGGAAAACCAAAATCTGTAGACACTGGAAGTATTTTCTGGTGTAAATGAAGTATGTATTATTTCTAGAATCTTGTCAAAAGAGTTAAAAATACCAGATTCTGAGCCACATTATGTTCTGATGCTTTGTAAGCCTCTTAGCATGTTAAGGGACTCACTTCAGACTTACAGTAGAGTAACTAGGTGGAGTAACTAGTCTGTGTTTATCTATCATTAATACTTTTTGTTGGTTCTCCTGTCAAAATATTGTGTTTATGGGTATAGTCCAGCATTTCAGTGTTATTGTAGCCATTTTAATGGTGGCAGAATCAGACTTGACTTATATTTGTACCTCCTTGTGAACCTATGTTTTTCCATATATCACAGAAGTCAAGCTTTCCTGTAGGTCAGTTAGTGATTGTGTATATAAATATATATATAAAAATACATTTATATATGTAAAAAAATAAATAGTTTTTTAAGAAGAGATCAAGGGTGTTCCTCCTTCAGTGGACAGTATCAGAAAATATCAGCTGTAAACAATACACTAGAAGTCGACTTCTCTGAAGTGCTCAGATGAAAAAGAATTTAGAATAAATAGGAGTGTCTTTTAACTGCATGTAATAAACACAGAAAAGACAACCCACTTGCAGAGAGAGAAAGAGATTTTGATTAAAGGAGCATTTGGTCAGTGAGCATTAGTTTGTTTTAGTTACATGAAAAAATGATGGATTGTTTGTTTATAACTGAACTGAGCTGAACTTTCAACTGTGCTTGAAAGTTAAATTTAAAAGAAAAAGATGTGGAATGGTCCAAGGCTAACACAGAAATGCAACAATTCTTAAATCTGCATAAAACACCTATTAAAAGATTATCCTTGGACCCTAGTAAAAAAGGTGATACATTTTTCTTTCAAAACACTGCATGAAAATGTTTGATCTTAGCATTTTGCAGCCTCTATTACTTCCCAGAGGAGGAAAAAACCAAAGGCAATGCAAAATGCCTTGAGAGTCCAACCATGTGCGAAGTGAGGTTTTACAGATGCCATAGGACTCTACTATATGCTGTTTAGTCTGAAAGCTTTTAAAATGCCAGCTACAGATTCCGCATTTCTTTAAGGGTTGCAGTCATTGATCTAGAAAACTAATAACATCCAGCCCGAGTGGGTATGTGAGCAGAGGATCTAGGAAGGAGCTACTGAAAGCTGTTTGACCTGCTTGTCATATCTTTAGGTTTATTCCTAAGTAGAATGAGAGGGTGGAAATGGCCCAGTCTCTGCCTAGGTGACCCCAACTCTCTGGAAGAAGGCGAGTGCAGCTGGTGGATGTGCTGTGCCACACTGGTGGCAGTTTGAAGGAGACCTGCTGTTCTAGTCTTTTCTTCTAGTCATAAGCACAAGTACAAAAGTAGCTCTGATTGTGAGGGAAAAGGGGACAGATGGTAAAAATCAGGGCAGGGCTACATCTGGAGCCCCAGGCAGCCTGAACTGCAGTGAATTCCCTGCAGACACTGTAGGAAAGGAACGTGGGTTCTCATTACACTCTCCCCATGCATGGCCATCACATCCAGCGTACAGGCTTCTTCAGAGTCTCAGAGATGAAAAACAATGCTTTACAGCTGGCTGACACCCTCTCTGCCCTTTGTCTGCATGCAGAAAACGGGAGATCTGTTTGTGTGGCTCCCCTCAGACAGAGTTGTCATGGAGTTGTAAATTACTCCAAAGCTCTTCAAGATGAAGGACTATATAAATGTGGGGCAATTATCAATGTAGGCTGAATGCACAGGCAAATTAAATACTATGAATGTATGGACAGTGGGTGGATTGGACAGTGAGGTGGATTGAGAACTGGCTGAATGGCAGAGCTCAGAGGGTTTTGATCAGTGGCGCAGAGTCCAGCTGGAGGCCTGTAACTATCGGTGTTCCCCAGGGGTCAGTACTGGGTCCAGTCTTGTTCAATATATTCATCAGCGACCTGGATGAGGGGACAGGGTGTACCCTCAGCAAGTTTGCTGACGATACAAAACTTGGAGGAGTGGCTGACACACCAGAAGGCTGTGCTGCCACACAGTGAGACCTGGACAGGCTAGCGAGTTGGGTGCTGAGGAACCTTATGAAATTCAACAAAGGCAAGTGTAGGGTCCTGCACTTAGGGAGCAATAATCCTATACACCCATACAGGTTAGGGGCTGACCTGTTGGAAAGCAGCTCTATAGAGACAGACCTGGGAGTCCTGGTGGACAACAGGATGACCATGAGGCAGCAATGTGCCCTTGTGGCCAAGAAGGTTAATGGTCTCCTGGGATGCATTAAAAAGAGCATGGCCAACAGGTTGAGGGAGGTCATCCTCTCCCTCTACTCTGCCCTGGTGAGGCCACATCTGCAGTACTGTGTCCAGTTCTGGGCCCCTCAGTTCAAGAAGGACAGGGAACTACTGAATAGAGTCCAGTGGATGCCTACAAAGATGATTAGGGGACTGGAACACCTCTCTTATGAGGAAAGGCTGAAAGACCTGGGTCTGTTTAGTCTGGAGAAGAGAAGACTGAGAGGGAATCTCATCAATGCTTATAAATATCTAAATGGCGGGTGTCAAGAGGACGGGGTCTGGCTCTTCTCAGTGATGCCTGGTGACAGGACAAGGTACAATAGGCACAAGCTGTAACACAGGAAGTTCCATCTCACTATGAGGAAAAAATTGTTTGCTTTGAGGGTGACAGAGCACTCGAACAGGCTGCCCAAGAGAGGTTGTGGAGCCTACTTCTCTGGAGATATTCAAAACCTGCCTGGAAGCGTTCCTGTCCAGCCTGCTCCAGGTGAACCTGCTTTGGCAGGGGGGTTGGACTAGACGATCCTGAAGGTCCCTTCCAACCCCTACAATTCTGTGATTCTGTGATTCTGTGATGTGTTTGGAGTGAAGTCAACATGCCCTTACTTGCAAATTTGGAATGTCATTAATCAACGTGCTCTGAACAACTTGCAATTAGTGACATATCTATTGCCAAACTAGCTGAGCAATTTAATACCCATGTAAGGTACCCAGCTAGGTCTCTGGAAAGGCCTCTCACTATTGTATGTTCTCATGAGCCTTCTCAAAAGCACTAGCTTAAAAACAAACATTGCAGAAAGCATCATGTTCCACTTTTAATCCCGTTCTGAAGTGTAACCACCTCTGGGCTGAAATGTGTCAGTTGTTTAGCAGTGCCCAGTTAACCCTGCCTTCCATTTTGGGTGAAGTGAATAACATAACACATCGATTCAAAGGATTTTAGATGAAATATTTATGTTGAAATTTGACCAAGCAATTAGAAATTGATTCTGATTCTATTGATTTTTGCTGAAATGTAGGTATAACTTCAGGTTTAAGTAACTTCACTGAGGATCTAAAAACAGATACATAGTCTACCTTGGTTAAGTCTTTCATTCCTTGTGAAAATTGTGTTTTCAAACAGTTTTATTTTATAAAATAGGGTAGTGTTAAAGACCTGGTTTTAGGTTTTACTAATCTCTTAACTTGATGCAGCTTTTCAGAGACATCCGGCCTTGTTTCTTCTCAATATTCTTGGTTTTTGGCTGCATGAAGGCATCTGATTTCGAGCAAGCAGTGACAAATTTCCAAGGGGAAATAGTGAGAGACCTGCTACAACACCTACATGTACACATGACTGTGGGACCAGATGGGATCCACCAAAGGGTACTGAGGGAACTGGTGGAAGTGGCTCACCAAGCCACTTTCCATCATTTATCAGCAGTCGTGGCTAACCGGGGAGGTCCCAGTAGACTGGAAGATAGCAAATGTGACACCCATCTACAAGAAGGGCTGGCAGGAGGAACTACAGGCCTCTCAGTCTGAACTCTGTGCCTACAAAGGTTATGGAACAGATCATCCTGAGTGTCATTATGCGTGACATGAAGGACAACCAGGCCAGCAAGCCCAGTCAGCACAGCCTCATGAAAGGCAGGTCCTGCTTAACTAACCTGATCTCCTTCTATGACAAGGTGATCCACTTAATGGATGAGGGAAAGGCTGCGGATGTTGTTTACCTGGACTTTAGTAAAGACTGACACCATTTCCGACAGCATTCTCCTGGAGAAACTGGTTGCTCATGACTTGGATGGAAGTAATCTTCGCTGTGTAAAAAACTGGCTGGAGGGCCAGGCCCAGAAAGTAACGGTGAATGGAGTTCAATACAGTTGATGACTGGTCACAACTGGTATTCCCTAGGGCTCAGTATTGGGGCTGGTTCTCTTTAATATCTTTATCAATGATCTGGATGAGGGGATCGAGTGCACCCTCAGTAAATTTGCAGACAACACCAAGTTAGGTGGCAGCGTTGATCTGCTTGAGGGTAGGAAGGCTCTACAGCCCTCTGGACAGGCTGGATCAATGGGCCGAGGCCAGTGGTATGAGGTTCAACAGGGCCAAGTGCCAGGTCCTGCACTTGAGTCACAACCACCCCATGCACAGCTACAGGCTTGGGAAAGAATGACTAGAAAGCTGCCTGGCGGAAAAGTACCTGGGAGTGTTGGTCAACAGCTGGCTAAATATAGGCAGGTAGTGTACCCAGGTGGCCAAGAAGGCCAATAGTATCCTGGCTTGTATCAGGAATAGTGTGGCCAGCAGGACTAGGGAAATCATTATCCCCCCATACTGGGCACTGGTGAGGCCCCACCTCCAATATTTTGTCCAGTTTTGGGCCCCTCACTAAAGGAAAGACATTGAGATTCTGGAGTGAGTCCAGAGAAGGGCAATAAAGCTGGTAAGGGGTCTAGAGTACAAGTCTTATGAAGAGCGGCTGAGGGAGCTGGAACTGTTTAGCCTGGAGAAAAGGAGGCTGAGGGGAGACCTTATCGCTCTCCACAACTACCTGGAAGGAGGCTGTAGAGAGGGGAGTGCTGATCTCTTCTCCCAAGTAACAAGTGATAGGACAAGAGGAAATGACCTCAGGCATGCCAGGGGAGGTTTAGATTGGATATTAGGAAAAATTTCTTCACTGAAAGGGTTATCAAACATTGAAACAGTCTGCCTGGGGAAGAAGTGGAATCGCCATCGCTGGAGGTATTTAAAAGAGGGGTAGACGTAGAGCTTAGCAACATGGTTTAGTGATGGTTTTGTTAGAGTTATGTTGATGGATGGACTAGGTGATCTGAAAGGTCCCTTCCAACTTAGACAATTCTATGATTCTATGGTTCTAAATTAAGATTAATTCTGTATGTGCCAATTCCTTTAAATTCCACTCTTCTTGCACACTACCTTTCAGATATAAAGTGGTATTATCGAATAATGCTGACTTTTATTATAGATTCCCTCTGTTCCAAAGCATTTTGGGAGCTCTGTGTTACTCTGGAAGCTATTCTGGCTCAAGCTTCTCTGTCTTTTTCTTCAGCCAAATGTAACACTTGAGGATTAAAGACTCAACATGTCTTCCAAAGTTTTCATTGCATTCAAACCCATGGTAATGAATTTGATTTATATTTTTTATATGTTAACTGAAGAGAATAAGTGGTAAGCCTTAGATAACTGACTCACCCAATGCATTAATACCCTGAGTAACAAAAGAGATAAGACTGTTTTTTGGAAAGACTTTTAAATGTGTTTCAAAACTTTTGCCAATAATTTGTACCTATACAAGTATATGAATAATTTGCACATATGCATGCATATGAGTAGTCATGTACCTGAATTTTTTTTCCTGGTAAATAATTCTACATGTCCCATATGTACAGTATGAGACCAAAATCAGAACAATGGATAATGACATTCCATTGTCGTGTCATTTTTCTGTGGATTGTGCGTGTGTGGTCTCTCTCATTTATTAATAAATTTGTATTTCTGGAAGTTTTTCTATTCTTTGTCCTATCACAGACACTGGAGCCTAACTGGCTGCGTCCTTCTTTTTGACTTTTCAAGTCTAGAGGATTTTTCCAGGAAAATTCTGCTTAGTTTCATCAAGGTTAACTGATCTTAACAAAAATTAAGTGTTCTATCTACCAAAGATGTTTTGACCCTCAGCTGTACTCCAGCTTTATAGCAGTAAAAGCATCTAAGTTACTCAATAGATAAGAAAGACCATATTTTCAGGCATACAGATATTATAGCTATTTTAGTCTGGGATATGAATGTAATTGATTGTACATGCAGCCTAAGGGGCAAATTTCAATTTATGATGCTTTATTTCTAATTAAAAATAAAAAAAAAAGAAGAGGTGTAGCCAAACTGCTGTAGTCTGTTATCATGACAACATAAACAGTCTATATCTGCAAGCATGTCCTGCACTATTATTGAAAGGAATATTACTATTAGAATTGTAATTAGAAAGCTTGATTTCTCAACCTCAACAGAGGTACTGCAGATAGATGTGAGTTCAGCAGTGGGCTTTATGGGCCAATGGGCCATTGTTGCACTGTGAGAGCAGAAGTAGTCAGGAGCTTAAACCCTGCTAAGGATATGGGCAGAAGAGATCAAAATAGTCTGAATTTGGGGAAAGTGGTTGACACGGAGTTAGCAGAAGTTCTTTTCTAATCATCTGTTTGCAGGGGTTCAGAGACGTGTAATTTCCACTCAGCATTTGAAGCTGTTCAAAGACATTTCATAACAAAATTGGTGATTTTTTCAGGTTTTCTGTGATGCCTCTGTTTGCAAAGGTTTTCATGCTTCGAGAAACTCTATTTGAGGTTTATCATGGATACCCGACATGTGACCTAGTGCTCCTGGTACAAAGCCAAACTTAAGCCAACCCCGTATTTTGTTATGAAAGCTATTCCTCCTTTTCAGAGACAGCAAGAGAATTATCAGCTTTCCAAAACCAGGAGTATGTCATACTTATTACTGCACTCTTCTGGGGCAGCTACAACTCTGAAACACATATAAGTGAAAATGGTGCTAAAGCACTTCTGCTCCATCTCATTTAGCTAAAGGATCATATGATGATTGCCAACATTTGCGGTTAGCTATGTTTTCTGTGTCCTTTTCACAGTCACCTTGTAATCTTCGGGTTATGGACCATGCATTTGGGTTCCAATTCAAAGCTGCAAGCAGAAATGTACTTAATGATCTCATCCTACCACTCTCCTCTTGTGACCCAAACACTTAGCCAAAAATCAGGTTATTGGAGGTTGTTCCATGGTATGGAGCCAGGTATCTTTCTCATTTACAAAGAAGAGAGACATTCCTTTTTTCGTCTGAATATGGAGAAATCAAGAAGATAGCTGTTTACTCACAACTTCAAAGCTTTTTCACCTCATAATAAAAGCTGTTTAAACTTGTTCTTATTTCCATTCTCTGTGGGTCAAGCTTCATGCATACCTTCTTTCCTAAATGTCTCTATTTTCTTTGTTCTTTCACTCTGAGGTAATTGATCCTTCAGAGAATGAACTCCCGCCAAATCACTTTGTACTATTTCTCTGGGCAGCAGCGGGTGCCTGCATTCATGCAAGGGCCATGTTTGTTTCAGCTGTAAATGTACCAGAGCTCAATGGCTTCTTTGCTTGCAAGCTGGCTTTTGTGCTCATGGACCTTCATCCTGATAGTGTTATCCAAGCCCTGTCATTAAGTTCTAGCTGAATGACAGATGTTTACATAAAATAGAGAGGAATCCTTGTAACCTACTGCAGTGGGCATATGAACATTAGCATCCAGGGTTAAAACACAGGAGGACATGTGTGTGAAGTTTTAGCAGCACATCTGTTTCCTAGGCATCAGTCTTAGAGTCACAGTTCCTCAAACATAAATGTGGATATGTAGGTACTAGGATGCAGTTGTTTTACTCTTCCATTGACTAATAGTGTGTCTATTCTTCACCCACATTATCCTGATTGTATCCAAGCGTTTTCATTGCTTAGTAAAGAAATATTAATCCAGCTAAGTGTCTGGAATAGGCTACTGCTCACACTGGCTCTACCTATCTGAGCTGTTTATTCCCCCACCCTCAACACTGCTTTAATCCCTCATGGTTTTATTGTAACTCTTCTGTAACACCCCTTTTCTTTACCCCAAGAGTCAGGATACGCTACTCTTGCTGACTCCTTTGCAGAAGGACTTGGTTCAACTTTGTTGAAAGTCAATACAAATCCTTTGATAAATGAGAATAGGCTCGAGACTTATTGAAAGAGAACACGAGGTCAACTCATCCATAATGCTTCTACTTCCTGCCCCATGCCAAAATGCTGCTGCAGGAAAACTATTTTTTAACTTATCTATATTAAGAGCATTGGGGCAATTCTTTCCCACCCAGAACAATCTGTAGAAAGAGTTTGGAATACAGGGAAAAGCTTCAGTAGTTTAGAGTGTGAAAATCCCATTCCTTATCTCCACAGATGGCCTAGAAAGAACCTTCAGACGACACACATTAAAGATAAGCGTTAAATTTCCAAGGAAAATATACTGTGGAATTCTTGCACATCTGTGGCACTTTCTCACTCTCTGCTGAAGTGATGCAATGAATTGAAAAATGTCCTATTGGGGCCAATTTTTTATCCTACCACACATAGAATTCTGGAGTCAGTCTAATGAATCTGATGTTGTTAATAGCTCTAAATTTACACTAGGGCACTGGAGATCAGACTGAACTGTGATCTCTAAGGCAGCATGGGAACAGCCCGCTTGTGTTGAATACTTAAGTTGCTTGCCACCCTCTTTGTTTTCTTCTTCTTCTATATTTCTTTTTACAGGATAGCATTCTGGACTTGGAAAAACAGAAAAGGAAAAATACAAAGGCAACAAAATAACTCCAAGATCTCAGCAGCTTAGCTATCGCACCATCTGTTTAAAAGGACAAAACATTAAAATGGAACAAAACTTGTGGTTCAACAGCTACATCTGCAAAGAAGAAACAGTTCTATAGTTGAAATTCTATGCAACACCCTTTGGATCAAAATATTACGACAACAACGAATAGAAGTGACCACATTTAATGGATACTCAAACAGCTAGGCCATGACTCAGATTCCTTACTGTTGTTTGGAAGTGAAACCTGAGAGCACAGAAGAGAGAGGGGAAGAAACCTTGTGTTAAGCTGGCATGCACCAGTGAATAAATGGCTGGCATTTGCAAAGCTGCATTGCAGGGGAGCTTTTAACAGTTTGCCACTGCCAGCTGATGTCTCTCTAAGCATCACTGCCAAGAAGCCAAAACTAGAAGCAGGTGCAGGGGCAGAGGAACTGAATGTGGAAAGGGAGAAAAAAAGAGAAAGAACAGAACTTCTGTTGTTAAAATTCTGTTGCTTTCATTAAAACCTAAACAAAGCTTTACTTTAAACTTGAATAATAATTTTTAGTGTGATAGACTCCTGCCTATCCAGTTTGAAAATCCTCTTACATTTATGCACTGAGCTAAAAGATTTTTGTTCCCCCCCGCCCCCCCCCCCCGGCCCCGCCTCCCCCCCAGAGCCTTGGATTGACTGAGAGAATGCTGTGTACTGATTACAGCAGCTTTCCTTTGGAGACTGAGAGCATCTGCTTCTTAACGTCCCTTGTTCCACCCCCCAAGCAAACTGCTTTTTACACACTCCCACCCCCATTAGTCCAGGGCCTGGGAACAGGGCTGTTTCCCCAGCTCAAGTCTCTGTCTTCACTGTGCCATGTCACCAGTTCAGGACCTTAGCACACTGCTGTCTGATAGGATGCATAGCAGGAAACATTAGGTGCTAAGAATTAACATTCTTAAATACACTAATGCAATGTGCCACTCATGATTTTGTGAAATGCCTTCTGTTCCTTTTCTTAAGATCGGTTATGAAAAGCAGGGAAAGACAGGTACGGGCTGGACTGTACGGTAATGGTAAGTTCTGCAAGAAACTTTGTGAGAGGTATTGTTTACCTTTGGGAAATAAATTCCCTAATCATAATGAAAAAAAAGGCCAAAAGAAAAAAAATAAAACGGTCTTCCTATGATGGCAAAACCCCCAACCTTGAAATGCACATGGCAGAATGTGGGAAGCTTTTCTTCAATTTTTTGCTAAGAACTTTGATTTTTAATCATTTAGTAGTTACTCTTACCACATATTAGAGAAAAGATGTGCTACCTTCTAGTCAGAGCCCTGAATTTGGTCTTCTTTATTCTCTGTACTTTAAGAAATTCCTACTGTTCTCAGTTAAAATATTTTCCTTCCTGTTTGTCTTTCCCTATAAGGAAAAGGCAATATCTGAAGTCACAATGAGCAGATTAAAAAAAATAAATAATCAACATACATGAGCACTTCTGTGTGCCTTGTGTGTTAAAATTATTCCCTTCCCATGTTCTCAATACACGATTTGTGATTGTGATCTCAATACAAGCCGTGCTTTAAAGCAGATCGTTGGGGAGTTTTTTGTTTGTTTCTCCTCTTCTATCTCTCAGAAGAGATTATTGAAACTAATTTGGTCAGTGTCTGTTTTGCAGTATCACAGTCCTGACAATGCCTTGTTTTTCCAGTTATACAGACTGTTTATTCTGAAGGAAAATAATTTCACTTTTTCAGTTTATACTGTGTATTGGACCACTTTTGCATTTATATTGACAGTCAGTTTTCTTCTCTTTAACTTTTCCTTAATATCCAACTACTTCTTACTCTCCTTCCTTTAGAACTTAGATATAGACCTGTCTATATTTCCATCTGTCACTCATTTTTTCTTTATAATGGCATTTTGCTTGGAAGGTGCTAAGAGACTGCTTTAAATCAATATTTTTCCTCTGGGTCAACAGAAATCATTCAGTCTGCCTCAGGATAAAAAGTGTACAGAATGCAGCATGCTGCAAAAGAGAATTTACAAATTGACAATGAACTCAGCCTGATCATTGCTCAGTAAGTGTGAGCAGTCCTTCAATTAATGAGATTGATGGAGACGTTGTAGGATTTTCAAAATATCTACCCTGGGCTTTCAAGCTGTTTCCTCCAACTCTTACAACCTGTGGAGACATAGTCTTTATTCTGATGAAAGATGAGATTCTCAAAAGAACCACTTCAGTAGTTTGTTAGAAAGGCACCAAAAATGTTTGGGTAAGAACAGAATGGAAGTAAGCCTGTGATCTTTTCAAAAAGGGAGACCAAATGTAAGTAAATCTGTTCTGTTCTCTGTATGAGGGAGTCCACATTTGTTAGAGCATCGAGGCTTTCTTAACACACAGGATGCTCTCAAGCCCGATGGCCTTTTAGATATGCATGGGTAGTTTTGACAGGTCAACAGTTCTCATTAGGAACCAAACTGAAGTTGGTTCTCAATGAAAGCCCTATGTTTTTTTCATCTGGAACATTGGCCAGGGTGAAGCACAACTGCAGAAGTCTTTGAGCAAGTTTCCAGGAAGTGCCTTGCATGAAGTTGTCCAGATTCCGTGAGAATTGGATGGAGCACCAAAAGTAATGATATGCATGCATAGTCTGTTCTGATGTACAGTGGGAAGTAAGTGCTACAGGCTGGGTCATGTCTGGGTAGATGATGGATATGAGACCCAGAGGCATCAAACCAGAGTCATCTCTTTCTGTTCTTTGTTTTAATCCTTGAACTGACATCCTCCTAAATTTTCTAGGAGCATTTAAATTGATTGGATGTGAAACTATGTTTCAAATGATTAACACAGCAAAATGGAACACTGTACCTTTAAGCACTTGATTCCTGCTAAACACTGCCATAACTTCTCTGATTTTATTTCTGCAGCACTCAGGAAAGCATTTGAAACTCCAAGCACTTTGCAGTTTTTTGTGCATGATTAAAGTTTAAAACAATGAGTGTTCTAAGATAAATATATATATATATTTGTGTGTATAGATAGATAGGTACACATGCAAAGACATGCCTGCACTCTAACAAAAGCACAATAGGTCATTTATAAAGTCACGAAACTGCTAATGGGGCACATTTTCTATAAACTGAACTAGCTTATATTTATATATATATTAAAAAAAAAATACAGCGAAGGCCTATTAAATGAAACCATAGATGAAGCGAACTTATGTCATGAGTCTTTGAATTTTGTACATTTTGAACACTCTCCAAAAATTATAATCCAGTGTTTGAAATATTCTATTGGTGGAGAAGGAGAAATGATCTCCCCATTACAAACTTATAGCCTCAAACATTCACATCCTGCTGTAAATATATCACATACTATATCATATGAAAAATTACTTTTTTTTTGCTTTTAATTTTCTAACCCTTTTGGTGGAGATTAGTGTTTGGCAAAGTCAAGGCTCTAATTGTTCCTTTCCATTGTAGTCTACAGGAAATAATGCTCTCTCTGATCTAAAATAAATTATTTTATATTTCCCTATTCACCATGGTCTGTATATACAAATAGTGAAATTCCATGCACCTTGAGGATCATGTGACTATATGTGTGGCTGTGGTTGCTTAGACTCTGAACTACACTGTTTTTGTTTAGTGTGCTGCTGCACTTCATGATCTTTACATTTATAATGTGGTGCTTGGATGGGCTTTAGGTGTTGTGTGTCTAAAAACATAATAATGACAAAGAAAATATATAGCTGAAGGTGAGGCTAGCTTGAATATACCAATAACAAGACTAAATAACTCAGCATAAGGAAAAATCCTTCCCACTAGAAATGAGCATGTTTGCTGCTGGATATATTGTGCTGGTAGAGTGCCAGCAATACCCCAGAAACACTCGGTGCCTTCCAGGATGGGATCCTCAAGTATTTGGGGCCCAGTTCCTACAGTAAATCACAATATTCAGTTATTAGTTTCTGGCATGTTTTGAATATATGAAATCAAAGCCTTACTTTAAGCTTTTTTTCTTTTACATTCTGGTAAGTTGCAACAGGACTGTTCCTCTGTGAAAGAAATAACTCTATTTCCATTAACAAAGCACTTGTTTCATTTCCCTTTTCAACACTTTTCCCAGCAAGTATCTTTTTTATTGTGATTTCTTCAGTGAGGAAACAAGTACTGCCATCTAAGCAGCTTGCCAATTATTTATTCACTGTTGAGCATGGCATGAGAGGAAACATTAATAATGACTGTCTTCATTGGTATACTTCTACAGTATAGTACCTTTCCTTACACTCGTGAACCATCAAAAATGCCATTCTAATTCTGTACATTTTGGGCAGCATCACCTCTCTGGCTTATTAGTTGTATATTCTCATACTGTCATTTGTGTTACTTTTACAATATTAAAATTTAGTATTTGTTTCTCAGAGCCCGTGACATTTCATCAGCACCTGGTAATTGTCATATTTCATATAGTTACGAGAAGCATAATGGAGGAGGGTGTCCCATATAAGCAAAGAGGAAGTCTGGCAGCAAAATGAGAGAACACAAACAGGACATAAAAATTGCAAAGCCAGAATCTCTGCGAGCCAAGATATATAGAATGGGAGCTGTGGTTTCAACTGGGGGGAAGCCAAAATGAAGTAAATAATACTACTCCAGATTTTTATATTAATGAAAGTGGCAACTGAAATTAAAAGTTTTCATAACTCTTCACTGTGCATAAATAAAACCTGAAAGGTAACGTGCATTAATACTGCATACATTTGCCTTGGTATTTGGAGGTGATTCTGTTCTCAGGATGGGTTTTGGCAATTTTTCCTATAGGGGTTGCAGCCAAGAGAATGGAATGTAGATGCCTAAAGAAAAAAGTTTGTCCTTGTTCAAACACACACACCTTCTCTGCTATAAACTTGTGAAGAATGGCTCAAGCAGGCCACAGTTTTGTTCAAGCTGGTTACTAGACCCCTATCCCAAATAAATTCTGTCATTTGGAACCCATTTTTTTGTCACAGATACTGTAACTCTCTTCATGCTCTGTTTCCCCTTCATGTCCTCCTTCTTTCTTCACTACCAGTGTGCACCCAAATTTGCTCACTTCTTGGTAACACAACAGTGTGTTTCAGCTTGTTGTACTGCTTCTTTTTCCAAAACTTTGGTCTGAACTGTGTCAGACACAGAAAGTAAATCTTTTCAGCCAAATGATGTAAGTACATTCTTTTCTGGCTGCTCCCTGAGTAGAGGGGAGAAAAAAGCTTCTACATACAGAAGACCCAAAATATCAGGAGCAACTGTGAAAACAACAGGAAGGTTATTGGTAGCTAATATAGTATAGTAGAGAAGAAGACACATTGCAGAGTGAAGATGGCTTCTGCAGAGACCTCCTGAAAATGAAGCTACTATCTAAGTCCCTCTTGCTGCTAAAAGAGACTTAAAACTATTTGAACGTTTTGTGTGCAACAACTTTACAGATGGAAATCCTTTTTTCATGGCTGTAATGGAAAAAATAGCTGACGTATTGTATGCCTTACATATTAATGCTGCTGCTATAGATGTATTATTTTCATGGATTTCCATAAACAAAAGATGCCAAGGCCCTAATTTCTAGGACATTAATTTTTTTTGAGATGGAAATGAGTGCTAACCAGGACTGTCTTGAAATGGAGGCTAGCTGGGGTCTCACCCTCATTGGAAACAAAGTTCAGCCAAAGGCAAACATGAAGAAATTACACACCTTTATTACTTGTCAACAATAATTGCTTCCTAATAAAACTGATCAACCGACAGCAATGATTAATTATTGCACAGGGATTTTGCAAAGACGACTTTGGCCTACTGTAGAAACAGGCAAATAACAAGTTTGTTTCCTAGCATCGCTGGGGATCGCTTTCTGAGCATTTCTGGGGGTCTTTAATGCTTCTCTGGTCACCCTGACTTGTCAGAGCACCATCTGATGTGGACTGTGCAATTTACACTGAAGTCGATTGGAAGTGAGGGCACTCAGCAGTCGCAAATCTGCTTCATAGTTCTCATGACCTGTGGGTCAACCAACTGTCATTAGTTGGATTAAAATTGGCATAGAATAAAATATGGATACACTTATGGTGAGATTTTTAAAGCTGCAGGAGGTTTTAAACACTGACTTCCACAATAGTTGGTAAGTTGACTGCCTAGATCCCTTTTGTTGTTCACTAGAAATCTCCTGCTTAATTCTTCTGCTCAGTAGTTGTAATTTGAACAGTTGTTTCTCAGTTTTTTCAAGTTATTTTGAAATTTCAGAGGGGCATTAGCCCACAAAGAGAACATACATGGTCGCAGACTTTTGTTATTTCAACAGGTCACTGTCTTTTACCTGAGAACAACAAAAAGTATCTAAACTCGCTATTTTTTCTATTCTGGGGAGAAGAGTTGTCTAGTTCAAAGGAAAGAAAAATTTTTATTTTTCAAATTTATATGGAAAATGGAATATATCATTGTAACGTGTACTTTTTCGATCAGTGTTAATTATAATTTATAAATTACAGCTGAGTCAGAAACCACAATTTCAGATATGGTTCCAGACTTCCCCCAGTGTCTGGGAGGTGTTCAATTTTGGTTCTGTTTATTCTTTAAATGAATAATGACAATATCCTTAGGAAACACATTTCATCAGTAAATCAAATGTTTCTGCAAGGGAGTCATTACCCTAATTTTATGGATGGGAAAATAAAAAACCGGGATACAATGGCAGGTCTGACGTCAATAAGACATGTGGTTGTCAGTTCTGGGAAAATGGCTCTGATCACCTGGGTTTCAGAAGGAACGTCCTATTGTTATGGATAAGGAAAACTCCTCAAGTTCAACCATTTGGTTTGGATAAAATCCTCAAACTTTGAAGAATAATCTGAATAAACCTAATCTTTTGATGTTAAAACAGTGAAAAAGCTTCCTTTTGTATGAGAGAAAGTGGAACGTTGAATTGTGAGGCAAAGAAGATGCATTATAAAATTAATTTCTTTAATCAGGTTTTGCTTGATACATATTCTGCATATTGAAATTTTGCCTAAAATAAAAATTATCCTGAGGCAAGGGTTTTCTCCAGTTCTACTGGTGTGTTTCTAACCAAAATATTTGGAGTTTTCTCCAACAGTCCTCCAATTTTTCCCGACCATTCTAACTTTACAATTGCAATGAAGACAAACAAGCATTTCTTTCCTTTAGAAAACACTTCTCTTAAGGCATCCAAAAATATAATTCTATGTATTGCCCAGTAGTCTAAGAAATGCTGTTTTGTTAATGAGCTTGCACAGCATTTCAACTGCCTTTGGGTTGTAGTACTGTACTGTACTGATCTACAGTAATTCAAAATTATAATGGTTTCAAATCAACTACCATGTTAAACTTTTTAGGGATTGCAATGACATTCTCTTTAACTAAAGAGGAGTTATTTTTGCGTGGATCCAGTGATTTCTAAATGAAAACAGGAATAGACACAGCTAATTTACTTTACGTGCCACACCTGCAAGAACACAGACTGGTGCTAGTAACAAGTTGATAGGACAAAGGTAATGCCTTAAATGTTTATTCAAGAATTCCATGCCAAACAGGCATTTTTCATTCCAGTATGTCTAAAATGGCTGTTCAGTTAGGGTTCTTGATGGGTGATGAAAATGAGGCCTCTACTTAGGATGCTAATATGTGCTACAAAGAATGATTAAAAAAAAAAAAAGCATTTTTTTAATAAGGACTTGTACAGCATTGATTTTTTTAATAGGTTCAATATCATAAATCACTGAAACTCCTTTATTTTCAGAAATTTAAGCTATAAGTATGGGTGAAATTATGCCCATAAAGGGCTATTTTAGCATGAAAGAGGGGTTCATTTTAGAAATAAAACTGATGGTCATTTGCAAGTGTTTAAAGACAGAATGAGAACAAAAAGTCATTGAAAAATACTCCTACTCACTCCACATGCTTATTCTCTGTGTCAAAGATTTGTGTTTGTCGGCAAAAGTAAGGAGTTTCAAAATCATGACAGCTAGACTCACTTCATCTTGTAAGTACTCAGTTATGTCCGATAGTTTCAATTAATTCATACTTTCAGAAGAAAGTATCAAATTCAAACCTGGTCAATCAATGTAAAATATCAAAGAGGTTTTACTTTCTTATATAAAGTATGAGTTTGGTCCAGAGTACGAAATTGTAAGCTATCCATGCACTAGACATTTTGTGCAAATAAAGATAGATCTAATTGATCTTCTTTATATTGAGATAATTAATTCACACTCAGAACCATTAAGTAATTCTGCTCAGAAAACTAATGGCAAGGTGGGAACTTATGTCTTAAATGCGTGTTGAGTTTTCAAGAAAAGAAAGATAAAAACTGAAACAACAGCAATGACAATTGTCTCCCTAAACTGAAACAGAGATCTGAGAAATAAGTTGATCAGTTTCTCCCCTATTTTTGTTACTGACAGTCTGAAAACCAAATCCTGTTATGATTTCTGTCTTTGAAAGAGCTTCCACAGGAAATATGCAGTGATATGTACTTACTTTCTTAACACACAGGACTTTTTCAAGCCCTATGGCCCTGTTTTAGCTATTCATGGGTAGTTTTGACAAGTCAAGAGATCTCATTAGGAGCCAAAGAGAAGTTGTACCATGTTGTTCATGTGCAACATAGGCCAGGCTGAAACATAAGTGCAGCAAGAAGTACTCTGCTCCTGTCCTTGGGCAAACTTCCAGCAAGTACCCTAGATGAAGTTGTCTAGAGTCTGCGAGAACTGGATGGAGAGCCAAAAGTAATGAAACACATTTATGGTCTGTTTTGTGACAATAGGGAAAGGCTGCAGTGCTACAGCCACTACAGGCTGGACCCTCTGTGTAGAGCACAGATATGAGACCCAGAGGAATCAAATCAGAGATACCTTTTTTGGTTCCTTAGAATAAGAAATGTTAGAATCCAGCTCAAAGCCTCTTTTTCTTAAGTTTCGTGATTCTACACAGCCAGTGGAACACAAAACCCACAGAAACATTGTTTGTTGTTACTAATGTATGTAAATGTGAACCTGAATCTACCAAAGAAACAAAATTATTGAAGAAAAAAGCACAGATTTCACACAGTTATTTTTCATAGTAGTAGTATACTCCAATTAGAATTTTGAAGGTTGGGGTTTTTTTCAATAAAACTGGCTAAAATGGCCAATGTGTATTTTAATACTAGAATAAATAATAAAATAAATTTGGAATGAAACATCCACTGATGTCAAAACATATCAATAGGCTTTCTAAAATAAGTTGCCAATGAAAATAATGCAGTATTTTCATTGGCATACTAACAGCTCCTTATATGTCATTATAAGGCTGATTTTCTTTGCTAAAATTTTGCATAATTAGAATACACATTTCAGTCTAAGATGAAACCAAGACTGAACTTTGTAGTTTAACTGCAGATGGACTTGAGTCAAAAGTTTGGATAAAGTTCCAACCTTTTTCAAAGCTTAGGGGTGTTTGGATCTAGTATTGCGGTAGTTTTGTACTTCAGTGCAGTCAATGGAGACATTCTTGTAGGGTTACAGAGGAGTTGGATCATGCTCTCAGAAAGTAATGTAAATGGACAGTACCATAAATTTATTTATTACAAGAGCATGAACTGTAGGATTTTGTAAGGAAAAAAACCTTAGCATTGATACTTAGCTTAAAGTGTAAACATATTTCCAGCTGAAGAGTTATGTTGATAATTGTTACTATCAAGGCAACTAGAAAATAATAATCATCAAAGAAGTGGAAGAATTTGGACTTGCTCTGCTTTATACACCAGCTGAGTATAAAATCAAAATGTGGGGGAAAAAAAGAAGTTAATTTGCATGGTCATTAGATTAATTTATTCTTTATAATAAATACATCAATCATTTAACTTCAGCTATAAAGGGGTTGACTGTGCTCTTTGTTAAGATCCTGTAACTATTCTCACTTCTTAATGAAGCTTTTTTCTAGACAGAGGGAAAAAACAATAGTACCATATCTAAAATCTGACCAGAATAACAGGTTTTTGGCTTTTCTGTAGCTAAGAAAAATGTCCAAATTAATTTCAGTCACTTTTTATTCAACAGAAACCAAACCGCTCACAAGTCTCTGAAGACAAATTCTATTTGACCACAATTTAAACAGCAGTGAGACTACAGCCCAATTATTAAGTTCTCTCACCCAGGATTTCATAATAGAAAAAATAGAATCATTTGTGTGTATGTGTATAGTATATTAATATTAACCAGCAGCACACAACTAGGTAGCTAGTAATTACATAAGCTGGGTCAGATTTTCATCTGGAGTTTCCACAGAAATACATGATAGCTGAAGATCTGTAGTGTTATTTTCCTACCTATTTTGTATGTCACAGACAGTTGGCCTTCCTTTTTATTCACACTGTAGCGTTTTACACAGCAAACTATGCCAGCTATGTGTATATCATGTGCAAGTTTCCTTCTAGGTTATTGTAGTACAACATCTTGCAATTCTGGGCATGCCACTAAGAAAGCATCATATAGAATTGTCACTAGTAGTTTTGAAAAGAAAATTACTTCCAGAGAGGATATGTTAATAACAGAAACCGAGGATGTGTTGAAGGAAATACATAACTTCGTGGGAATAGGTGAACAAATCCCTCTCATATCATCTAAAGACTTTCATCATTGAAGTAGTGAGATTCAGGGAGGATAAGCATTAAAGTTGTCATTTGGTTGAATATTAATGCTACCTGTAAAAAACACTGAAACATGCTGAAATGCACTTATTGGGTTATAAATACATATAGGTTCGTATTAATACTCAACTCAAATATTCTGCATTTCCATTCTTTTTAAACTACTCTAGGAACTTCCTGCTTCTTCCTTCTACAGGCCCTTTAAATGATGGAAACTTGAGAGAGAAGAGTTCTGTAAATGTCCTCCATCTAGGGTTCATAAAACTGGTTCAATCTGTAGAATTGGTGTGCCAAGGCAAAGAAGTGCTAAATTCAGACACTATACACATGCTGTGCAAAGTGTAGGCTGTTCTGTGGTCATCACACAATACCAAAACCAGGTAAAAAATATCCATTGACTTTTGTGTGGAGGAGGAGAAAAGGTATAGAAGCTCTGTGACTTCAATGATATCCCACAAAAATACTGGGTAGAGAGAAATAAACATGTTTACATCACCACAGGTTTAAAAATACCTCTCATTCTTTGAAGAAGTCAGAAACTGGAGCACTTGGAAACTGTCAGTCTCTCACATATTCAAAGATTGGGTGGAGCAGCGGTACTAGAAGACCAGAACACTGTCATGTCTTTTATGGAGCTCAGTTTTTATGGACCACTTAGAGTGAAATGGCGCTTCACTCATTAAGGTCTTTCAGTTCTCTTTTTCTTAATGAGAAGTCTGTTAAGAAGACTGACATTTGAAGTTGTGATTTTGTGACAAGACAGTTATCCTTTGGGAAGAGAACAAAACCCACTAGTTAGTTTATTTAATGAACTGTATTGAGAAGACAATCATCTAAATCCAAAGCTCAGAAGACAAAGAAAACCTTCTGAGTCAGGAAGCGGCAAGACTAGGGTGGCACCATAAGGGAAGATGAGCTGGGACCTGAGGGTGACAACACATCTGCATGAGGATCCCAGACAGCAGTCAGTGATAGGTTGCATTTCTGCAGCTAAGACAGCCTGAGGATGACAGGGTAGAGGTGGGTACATAGGAATCTCTGACTGTCTAGGTCTGGTTTGCCTTAAGGTGAACATCCCCACAGCTCCCATCCATAGCAATGAACATGGCTGAGGTGGGTTGGGGCCAAGTAGGCATCTGGACATTCCAGACAAACTCAGAGGACGCAAAAATATGGGCACACTGGATTGGACAGTGCACCCACCCCGAGAGGATGATTACAAGAAGTATTGTGTGGCAGGGTGCTGGTGCAGGTGCCTCCGCCTGACTGCACTGCCTTTGCGGGGGTCTGGGCCTGGAGGTTGTTCAAGCTAGTGGGCTTTCTCACCACAGCAAAAGCGTGATCCTTCCCCCCACCTGTGTCCTCACTCTTGGGATGTGCAGTGAGGTTGAGTGATGCCCACCTCCATGGGCTTCTCCTCTGTCGGTGGTAAGTAAAGTAGAAGAAAATGCGGCTGGGGTCCCCCAAGGGCTGTGGTGCTCTCTCTTGCTTGCCATCAGGAACGTCTCCAAAGCAACAGCCTGTCCCAGGCTCTGCGTAACTCCATCCTGGCCATCTCATCGTTGAGGGCCTCAGTCAGGGCTAATGTATATTGGACTACAAGGGCTTACTCTCTTCTAGCCAGTTCCTATGGCCAGCTTCCTGAATCAGATGGTGCCATCGGTGGCAGGCCGGCTGCTCTGCTGGAGCTCCAGCAAGGGAGTCATGGCTGTGGAATTGTTGGTTCTTACAGGCAGAGCAGGGAACTGGTAGCCTGGGCTTGGGGCAAGGGGCATTGCCCTCTGACACCCAGCTAGGCCAGCCTGGAGGGACAGTACTGTTGAGGATGGGCTAATGTCTGTCGTGCAGGCCAGACGTTGCACAACATTGAAGATTAGAGTCACCTAACCTTGTATCCTCCATCTAATCCTCATTAAAGTGTTTGGGGAACTGGGTGGCAGGGGTTGCCCTGGGTGCAGTGGGTTAGGGAAAACCACAGGGCTGTGACTGCTGCATCCTGGCCCAAATGTGGGCAAAGCCCCTGGCAGATGAGCTCCATGGGACACAGCTGTGGGTGCAGCCCCTGGCATGGTTGTGGGGCCAGGACCGATGGTGCCTGGCTCTGGGGGCAACCCTTTACATAAGGTCCATTGCCCACCTGCAGCTCAGGTCCCATCAGGGTTTGCCCCAGGACCATCAGCAGGTGGTGGGGAGGGCCCTGACCAGACCCTGGCAGCTTTGGGTTCAGGGTGGCAGTCATATTGACTTGTATGAAGGGAATCCAGCAGACACAAAGAAAGGACACAGAGAGATAAATTTCTGTTCATTTGCATGGATGGATTATTCCAGCAAAGTTTCCGTATTTCTGCATTGTCCTCAGGCGATGAGATTTTTTTTTGTTTAGTTATTATTACTGCATGTGTAGTGGTTGTGAAATCACTTTTTTCTTACATTAAAAAACCCCCAAAATCCCAAAAAGCCATTGAAGTGTTGTTAGATTGATCCAAGACTGTGTTGCCAGATTTCAGTCAATTAAAAAAAAAGTGAAATACAGAGAACAGAGCCACCATTCATATTTATGTAACGAATATCCAACTGTTAATAGATAGTCAGAAGTTCAGGTGCAATGAAAAGTGAGATATTAGCAATAAAATGCTTGCTGCCTATTAGGAATTACATCCCCAGCAAACTCCATCATCATCGTTGGAAGTAAATGCTTGTTTATTTGCACAGATGGATTATCCTAGCCTGCAGCTCTCAGAATGTGTCTAGTCACACTAACATTTTAGGGAAGTTGTCTACCTGAAAGGAAGGATGCCTTTCTCCCAGTATGGGGGGGTTCCCATATAGGAAAGTGGCATCAGTGGAGAGACACCTTGCTGAAAACCAATGTTGACTCCTAATCCTTTGTTAGCACCATTATGAAGCCTCAAACATGGAGAGGTTTCTGGCCTCTGCAACAGGCAAATTCTGTGGCTTCTTTAATAAAACTGCATCAGATCACTGATATTCCATTCGCAAATCCATGCACAAATGGCATTTATGTGTGAATGATTTCTGATCTTTAATTAGGTTTTTAAAGGTCTTTCTATCACACTACTTGTGTACGTGTCTGCATTACTGTCTCAGGCAGGCTGAAGAAGCTGAAGGGAAAAATGGCAATAATTTTTACTATAGCTCGGTTACCTTCACCCTCAACCTTGGCACCTCAGTATCCTGTCTGCATTATGTTAAAAGCAAGTCATTGACTTGAATATAAAAACCTTAGATTTATGTGTTCTGCAATTTCTTAAATTTCATACATTGGACCACTTAAAAACTTGAAAGAATCAGATTTTATATAGCAACTGTCAACATAAGGGGACGGTTCTCTGATTTATACCTAGAAATAAAGGCTAAAGTTTCAGGGTTGCCAAACCACTCACTTGAAAAACACAGTAACTACAGGAGGGAAAGAAATGGAAGAAGTCCTCAGTGTTTACAGTCATTCCCTAATGGAACAATTCTGTGCTGTTTACTGTTAACCCCTTCCATAGGCTACCCCGCTTGTAGAAAAGGAGGACTGTTTGTTCCTAAGGACATATTGATTGTGACTTACTCAGTCAGTGTCAAGATGTAACCTCACTGCAGAAAAATGATGTAAAAAAAAACCAAAAAACCAACCTTAAGAGATGCCAGTTCTTAAATACCTCGTCTCCTATGTGATTGCTTCTGTAATTGTGTATCAGTCCTTAAGTCTTGATGGGGCTGTGAAGCTATTGCTTTTGAAGTTAGCTAATAACTCATGAAAAATATGAACTTCATCCAAATTTAAATTATTGCTAAAAGCTAAATTACATAGTCAAGTTACATGGTCTGGAGCCAGCTCCATCTGAGAGGAAGGCTTATCTTCTACTTACCTTCCCACCAGAGGCAAGATAGACACACAGAGTGCTTGACAAGGAGCTCCTAGTTGTTAAGAAAACAGTCCACTAGGGAAACATTGTTCTAGATGCCTGGATGAGAGATAGCCATTATATGAGTCCAGGAAAAAGCTCTGATAGAGAAAGAGGTCACCACAATACCGCAGCAGCAAAGGTATGGAGCTAAAGTAGCAATAGCTGCAATGCAGCTGGCGAATGAAAAGTCATTTCCAGCCAAAACACAAAGGAAGAATTGTTCCAAAACCACAACTGGAATAGAAAAACATCATAGACGCTAGGCTGGAAGAGGACTTTTTCATTACACTAAAGTGAAATTTTGGCCTTGTGGAAAAGAATAAAGAAAACTTCTGGTAATTTCAGGATGGCCTAAGATTTTGCATTAATCTAATCTGCGGTGCCCTTCACGAAGCTACTTCACAGCTCTTACTGCTCAAATAGGTAAACTAGCAGCTTACAACCATTTCAGAAATAAAAAAGCCTGTCTTGCTGAGTTGCCATCACCGTTGCTCAGCCTCAATATGTTGTCCCTCTTCCTCTCATCCCAGGTGGCTGCAGCTCTGTAGAGAGAGCAGAGCTGCGTACTCCTCAGTGGAATCTGTTCTGTTGCTTTCTGCCTGCTTTGTGTTCCTTGCAATTCACTCACACTTACTGACTGTATGGCTGTAAGGACTTTCTCTGTCTCTAGCTACCCATACTTCTTTTTTCTTATTGTCAAACTCCATAAGACTTTGAAGATGTGATTAAGGTTGCAAATCCCCCAATCTTTGACGACAAACACAGTGCTCTTCTTTTGAAACACAGTCTGCCCTGAAGAAAATGCTGGTTTCCCACATGTTTGCTCAACACAGAAAAACAGCTTTTGGCACTTTTTCCACTGACCCCACCTTCCCTTTCCATGCCCTCAACAAAATGGTGCCCTAATTTAAACAGTATGTTTATTTACCTATGAAAGTAGAGTTCTACCTTGGGGAAATGGGAATTGGATGCAAGCAGAGCTTCATGGCACATAATAAATATGTTGCTTTTTTGAAAAATAATGAAATGTGGGGCAGAAGAGGATAAAAAATTGAAGCTTTGCAAAGGTGTGTTCTCCAGGAGACACAGATATGGCAAATTATCTGAGGTACATCATGGAAGGTAAAGGATGAGATACAGAACTGCCAGGGTCTTGTGGAGAAAGGCTCAAAGGACATTCTGCTCCTGTGGGTTTTCTCTTTTCAGAGTGTTCACAGATAACACCTCGATGGCTATTCCCCAATATACATACTGTATCTCTACTGTCAGGCAAGTAGGATAGCTAATGCACCCAGACAGACAAGGACAAAAAACAGTAATAAAAGCAGCAGTAGTTGTGAATTTTGCTATTTTGGCTATTTGGTTGCCTGGCATATCTAATATATCTAATAATTCCCATCAACTTCATTCCATTTTAAAAAGAATAAGTTAGAAACTTGAATGAATCTTTACAGGGTTTGTGTAAGCATGGCCTACATGTCAGTTTAAGACAAGTGAGCAGAGTGATGCACAGAGACTGATCTGCAGTTGCTTCACATTTTCTGCATGTAGACTCTGCAGTCAAAAACATTGTGAATGCTGAAGGTATAGAAATAGCTCTTTTGATAGACCCCGTAAAATCCAGGCAGGGACATCCTCCAGATACCACACTAACCCTAGCCTAGCTCCTTCCAGGTCCATAACAGTTAGGTGGACCATAGGAGTTTCAATCCCTGGTCTTGTGCTACCAGAGCAAGAGAACTCCAGATGCTAACTCCTTCGTGATAGGGCGAATTAGTACTAATTCTTAGCTTCACATCCAAAATCTCCTCTTATCTCTGTTCATCTGGTCTCAAACTTAACCATGAATCTGTATCTAACAAAACCACACTTGAATCACACCTGTTTCTGACCTCTCTCTGTTAACTCTAGCCTTGCGTCCTCCAGTCTAATCCAGTTCCTCCTGTGGCTTATCAGCCTGTTCTAAGCTTGATGCTCCAGCCTGGATCCAGCTCTTATTCCAGATCACTGGCTCAAACTTTGTGCTCAGCTGAAACCTCACTCTGGGCCCAAATCATCCGTTTTTGCTGGATACCCCTTTTGCTCTTAGTACTTAATCTATGAGCTGTAGACTAAACTGTAGGCTTTTTTCTCCTTTTTTTTTTTTTTCCCCAAACTACAGACCTGCTGTCATGTACCCATCTGGTTCTATCCCTGATCCATAGCATGATTTAAAGAAGACGTAGTGTATGGTGTTTACCAAGTCTTGTAGATATAATCGTCTCTTGGAGATATAATTATAAAATGTTCTCAGCTAAGGAAAGTACTCTGTAGGAAACTGATTCAGGAATATGGAGCAGACTGGAATATTTACTTTCTATTCCACCAGTTTCTGACTGAATTTACATAGGCTATTATATTGGACTAACTGTTTTACTGTCAATGAAGGACACATCATGTTTATTGTGACATAATAGTTTATATGCTTCATGTTTGGTTTCATTTAATATATCAGCCCAACACTTGTAAGTGTAGAGATTCTTATGGCTCCACAGTAGTGTGACTGATATGCTCTCTGGTCTTTTGTGTTCCAGTCCAAATCTGCAATTTCTCCAAAGAGGTCTAACGACTTTATAAAGGTGCATTGAGATGTAATGATGGATATTTAGGATTCCTCTTTGTGCCTTTTTGTTGTTGCAGTGAGTAGGTTGGTGTTGGAGCAGATGAGTGGAAATCAAATTACCTTCCACCAGCAGGTAATGCACAGTATTTCTATGTATGTAAGGTAATGCACAGTATTTCTTAAAAGAGGAATTTTAGGTGAACTTGTCTGAACACTTATTTGCCACATATTCTTGCGCTCATAGAGTTTCACACTTACCTAATTATTCGAACACATCAGTAAAATTAGTTTCACATTTTGCTTTTTAAAGTATGAGCAGTTACTACTTGCAAGCCACCACTGGGGAATAATTTCAGCAATAAAGGCTACCAGTGCTAATTATTCTATTACTAGTCTCCTAAGTTTTCTACTCCCTATTTGGTAAACATTTATAAAGCTCAAGGATTTTTGCAGGTTTCTATGAGAAACAACACATAAATAACGTGGTGTAAAAGACCATTTCATTGTAACCCATTGTAAAGTAAAGAAAAAGTGATTAAAGATGATTTCACAACTGTTTGCATGGGAAGTTTTACAAGTATGACTTAACAGTGTGACTCTTACCTTCAGTAGACTGTAACCTGTTACACCTTGCAATTCCAGGAGCTGCTATTGTTGTGGAATCATATGCAAAAAACTAAAAGCTGTAGGAAATTTTCCAAAGCTCTTCACTCTGTGTGCATGTGTGTGTGTGCGCACACATGCATGTGTATGGATATAGATATAGATATGTAGATACAGATATATAGATACAGATATGTAGGTATACATATCTCTATGTATAGTCTCAAAAGTTTGCTTGATTCTTTCTTGGCAACAGTTTCCAAGTTGCATGGGATGGGACCCATGAAGTCCTGGGGGAAGGTAAGCCCATGGAAGAAGGCAGCAGCCTTTGACTCTGGACACCAAGGATTTGCAGGATTACATTTTGTAGGAAGGTAAGCTCTTCTCAGCTGAACAGTCTGCAAAGACTTTAGTCCACTATAAACCCTTAGAAGTATGGTGGTGACTATCGTAATACAAAGAGTGATTTAGCAAGGAATTAGAAAGCATTGTCTACGAAGTTTTTCAAAATTATTGCAGAGCTTAGACGTCTGGGTGATGTCTATAATGCTTAATAAAATATCTCATCTAAATAAAGCTGTTAAAATGTGGCCTTAAGAAAGTATCAGTACTTCCAATTTGTGGTTACAGTTTATACTAATGCAATAGAATGTGCTTTTCATATTAATTTTGATGAAGAATTGCTTGGCAAAATGTTAGAATAAAGTTTGTGCATATTGGACTTCTGTCAGTTATTTCAACAGGGACAAATATTGGTGTATTGGTAGTTGGTAATTTTTCCATGTTAATATATGTATATTTTTAGACTTACAAAATGACACATGATTTTAATAACTCAGTCAGCCATATCTTTGAAATATGATCATTAAAAAAAGAATAAACTAACTCACTTGCCTTTTTCCAAGCAACTAAATTTGTCTGTTGATTCCCTCACCATTTTCTAGACTTCACATCCCAGTAAAACTGTTTTGGAAATTGTCCACAACTTGTGATCCAGACACGTAGCTGGGCTGTTTAGGAGATGGACATGATTTGAATTCCCACATCTCCCTTTGTCATGTAAATGACCAGCCCATCCAGCTTTTCTTTCTCGTTAGGTGTATTTGAGTTACCCTTCCTTGTTATTTCAAGAACAAACACCATCCTGTGTTTTCAGTTTCATTCACACAGGTGCATTCTTGTGGAATTTTGTTTTGTTGAATTGGCTCTTCCTACAAAAAAGGGTTTTGTCAAAAATTAGAAAAAATATTCCTGCCTCAGAAACATTTGCATTTGGAGAAATGGCAATTTCTACTTTCAAATTCTATGGCAACCAAACTCAAGTGTTAGTCCTAGTAGCACTTAATTATAGCCAGAATATCTCTACCTAAATTCTACTTACTGTAGTATTTGTTGTTTTGATTTACTATGCCTTAAACCACGCTACTAGAAGTTTTACATTAGAAAACTGCATAAAGAAGGCTTATAATAGAATTTTGATCTCCACATGCAGCAAATAGCTTCTCTTTTTAAAAGAAGCAGTAACTGATGATTCAGTAGGAAACCTCCCAGTGGCTGTGGTGTAGATAAGGCAACGAAGGGGCCAAGGGAAAAGGGAAAATCAAGCCAAGCCAGTGTAAGTCCTGATGCCAAACTGCTGGTGAACTTTCTGCAGCATCTTAGGGAAGGAAGGACTTGGAAAACTCATGGTCATTAGGAATACTTTATCAGATGAAAGAGGAATAGTTGGTTATATGCTAAATGGATTAAGAACTGTTCCTGAAATAAAATCACATGAAGGAAAGATGCCCACAGTTCCTGGAGCACTGATTCAAGCTCAATATAGACAGCAGACTGGTTTTAGAATCACAGAATCATAGAATTGTCAGGGTTGGAAGGGACCTTAAAGATCATCTAGTTCCTATGTCCCTGCCATGGGAAGGCACACCTCCCACTAGATCAGGTTGCTCAGAGCCCCATCCAGCCTGGCTTTAAAAACTTCCAGGGATGGGGCTTCCACCACCTCTCTGGGAAACCTGTTCCAGTGTCTCACCACCCTCATGGTAAAGAGCTTCTTCCTAACGTCCAGTCTGAATCGACCCATCTCGAGTTTTAATCCATTCCCTCCAGGCCTACCATTACCCGACATCCTAAAAAGTCCCTCACCAGCTTTCTTGTAGGCTGCCTTAAGATACTGGTAGGCCACTATAAGGTCTCCTCGGAGCCTTCTTTTCTCCAGACTGAACAACCCCAACTCCCTCAGTCTGTCTTCACAGGAGAGGTGCTCCAGCCCTCTGATCATCCTCGTGGCCCTTCTCTGGACATGCTCCAGCATGTCCACATCTCTCTTGTAGTAGGGGCTCCAGAATTGGACGCAGTACTCCAGGTGGGGTCTCATGAGAGTGGAGTAGAGGGGGAGAATCACCTCCCTCGACCTGCTTCCACTGCCTCCCTGTCCTTCCTTCCACTTCTTGTAAAGACTCTTTTTGTGTGACAGTTTGTCCAGGAGCTCCTTGTTCATCCAGGCAGGTCTCCTAGCATTCTTTCCTGCCTTCCTCTTTGTCGGTATCCTTTGTTCCTGGACATGGAAAAGGCAATCCTTGAATACTGACTAGCTGTCCTGGGACCCCCTTTTGAATGCCTGCATGACCTGCATGCCCCCTAAATGAAATGCAGCAGTGTCATACTTGGTTCTCAACATGGTCACTGTATTGTCCTCACGGATCCGTGATGTATTACTTAATCGTGATCAGGACTTCTTTGCTGCCACATCAGATAGATAGTACGTGTGCCAAAGAACTCATGTTCTGCTTTGTCAGGTCATATTCATTTCTAAAATAGTCTGGTTGTTTGATTAAGCAAAATTGCTTACTCTACAAAACTGTTGAAATATTTATTTACTTGCTATACAGCTGCCAGAGTCATCTGCTATCACTGCTTATCACCAAATTAAAACCTGGTTGTATGTTTGGGATATCTCTTCATCCCAGGAATGCCAGGAAGAGTATCTCTTTACACGATAGATTATACAGCTTTACAGGAATTTCCCTCCAGTTGAGTTATACACACTTTTATGGGCACAACTTTCTACTTCATTTTGGTTTTAGAACGATTTAAAAATAATGATAAAATAAATTTTTTTCTTTCTCAAAATAAACAAAGACTTTTACTAAAATGATAAAGCAGTATAATTTCTGAACCTAGTCTCTGCTTAATCCCCCCTCTGTCACTTCCTGCTTCATGCCCTGCTGCTTTTTAGCAACTAACACACACTTCCTTTCATTTTTCCATCTTTAACTCTTTTTGTCTCTCACGATAGTACTTTTAATCAGATTTCCTATTCAGAACACTCACTGCCATGTGCTAAATCTAAAATTGTGTTTAAAATATCAAGAACTTTCTTTAAGGGATTAATTTCCATCTCAAAGGCAGTGGGATGACTAGTATTGCTAACAGAATCCCATAAGCGTTGTATTTTCTCCCAGGCCTGGGTGGGGTGCTAGGTATTAACTTTGTGTGTGAGAAGAAGGAATCAAAATAAGTGTGGGAGCTTGTCCTTTCTGGGGTTACCTAGCAGCATGGGTGTTGACGTTTTATGGTGGACTGAAGTGAAACCACTTTATCTTGTCTAATGGGACACAGTACAGGAAGCAAATGCGTTAGGTAGGAATGTTTGTTCACAAGCAGACCAGTTGCCAGCCAGCTAGGTTGTATTTGGGGAAAGAAAAGAACAGGAGCTGCCTGCCCATCTGTTCCCACTTCCCAACACCTTCTCCATTTGGGAGGGAGAGACCTGTGAGAATTGTTCTGCCTTGAGGGAAGAAAACTGTGATGGAGTCTCTCATGTTTTGGTGAGGCAGTGAACCCAAACCTGTACGTAAGTAACTCTTCCCTCTCTGCTGCACTAGGAGGCAACAAATCCTTCCCTCAGAAGAGGGAAAGCACATACCTTTGGCTAGGACATTGTTAGGATTGATCCAAACCCCAGGGAGACATGGTGAAACTTTGGAGCAAAGATTAGAAGAAGAATGATAGTTCCTAGCATTTCGTCAGGTCAAAAGACATCCTATATTCCCCTTTCTTCAAGTCTTACATACCCCCCTTACTGAGCTGGAGGAACAATGAGCTTCAGTCTTCCAGAATGTCCTCATTAGAGGTTCTTTAGACGTTCTTTGTGATTCTGCTGATTTTAGGGCTTTCTTTATTCCAAGAGCCAAGGGACAGACATCTGTTATCGGACAGATTTTGTGGTTCTACTAAACAGCTACTTCTGTGACAGTTATTGGCTCAATAGCTCTAGAGAAGCTAAAACTGGAAATGCAAGCATAGCAATGCAAAAGAAGTATCTTTCTGCCAGCTGGGGGAGGAGAGGTAGGGACCAGTCATCAAGAAGGACTGGTTTATCAATGCAAATCCAGGGTTCAGTTAAAAGGAAAGGTAGAGAGAGAGGGAAAGGGACTGGAAAATGTGGTCTGCTGGTTGGAAGGAGATAGAGTAGAATGAACAGGAAAACAGGAAGAGAGGAGAGATTTTGAAAGAAACAACTGAAGATGGCAGAAAAAGTGCTAGGAGAGATGTATTGTGTGTGAGGGATTGTCCGGGGTTAGAAAAAGTCAAGAGTCAAGGGAGCAACAAAGGTAACGTCAAACTTGTGAGAAGGAAGGAGAGGAAGGGCATTAATATAGAGGACTTTGAAAGAGGGAAATTTGTGATGGTGGTAGGAAGTGGGAGTGAGGAGAAATGTTAGAAATGAGACATGAAAAGAGGAAGGAAGAAAAAGCCATACTTTACACTGGCTTTCATTTCTCACTAATCACAATGGGATGGTACTAATTTGGAGCCCTTTCCATTTAGAATGGAGTATGTCAATGAAGGATAAATTAAACATCTGATACCTGAAAATCTTGCAAGTGTTGAATTAGAAAGTTAACTACATCTTGTGCAACCTCCATGGGGTTTCACTTACAATACCACACTAATTACACAGATCTTTCTATTCATAAAACACACTTGTGTAAGCATTACCATTCATAAGTGACCCATTCTTGGAAGATGACAAAGAATTCATTGTACAGGGCTTTATAAAACAATTATAACAGGTGAAAAACTTCTGCATTCCTTTTTCATTATGTCTTAGGCACTTCTGGGAACAAGAAAGGTACTGAGTTGCTTACATACCTAACCAGTGCCATGCAATTTTGAGCCTGACAAGCTAGTTAGACCTTCAGCTAAGCTGAGGCAGAATAAAGTCCTCATTGTTAAGCCAGAAGGAAAAACTTGCAGCTGCTGTATGTGTAGGTAAATACATGGAAAATGGAGATGATTATATGCACCATGAAAACTGCTAGTTTATGCATCCTACCATTTCTGGTCACATCAAACGGCACAGGGCGTGAAGAAGTGCAGGTTTCAATTTAGGTAATGTATATGCAGTTGGAGAGGAGCAGGGGACCATGACCATGACAATCTATCTCCTGCAGATTAATGTCTGGTGCAGGCAGGTATGTCATAAACTATGGCTTAATATGGAGAACCTCTCAGTGTTTCCCTCATTTTCACTAATGCATTGTGTGTGCGTGTAAGAGATTCACAGTAGATGTAGGGCTATTGCTTTTAAATGTTGCCTCTGACCCAGATAATGTCAAAATGTCTGAATGCAGGCTATGCTCTTTTTAAAGAGAGCATCTCTAATGTAATGCAAATGCACATTGTGGGGAAATTCCAGCTGAGAAAATGAGGCCTTATATTTCTAAAACCATATACATGTCAATAGCCCATTATTCTCCAGTTTTAAATGTAATTGCAGCCCAGCTTGGAACGAATTCCTGAAATAATAAAATACACTGAGTAGCAGTTACTGAGTCTTCCAGTTATTTTATGCTCCCCCCTGCCCTGCAAAAAGAAAAAAAAAAAAAAAGAAGAAAGAAAAAAAAAAAGAAGTGAAGTGAAAAAAGTGGAGGAGAGAATGGAGTGAGGAAGGGAGGCAGAAGATAAAAGTGAAAGTCATATCCTTTTCTTTAATGTGTTATTGGAACACCCTGTGCAAAAATATGCTGGACTCCTAAAAGGCATTACAACATCAACGCATCTGAAGCTTTTGTATAAATGTATCTCAGTCCAATTTTGTATGACAAATTATTTCCAGGCAATTAAGAATATTTATAATTGTTTTCTTTGGTTGGAACTTTCTTCTATTTCCAAATTTCTTTTAAGCTAATGTGTCCTATAAAGCCTGAACAGCCGTCATTTTGAAAGAATTCTGTCTTAGTCATGTGAATGGCTGCTTGCAACCATCTTTTTCTGATAAATTTAACATGTGCATAGTACAGCCTTTATCTCCTGTATTGGTGCATTTTAAGGTATCATTATTTCATTGTGAAGTTCCCCCCCTGCCCCTCAGTCTTTCCTGGAAGAACTCCAAGAAACAGTTTCTGTGATTAAAAACAATATAGATGAATATTGCGGTGGTGCTGAGCTGCAGTATTTCTTTCCTTTCCTTGCTCTCTTTACTTCTCTCCCAGCTTTCCCCTCTTAGTATGAAACCCTATACTTTGCGGTAAATGAAACATAAATGGTTCAATTGCCTAGTCATATTTCTAGGATGGAGAATATACACATGGAGTTTCTGAAAAAAACCCAGTGTGCTAGCAACTGCTTAAGAAGCTAAAGGATTGTTATGCAGTGAATCCATGAGAAATGGTTCTTCTGAATACTAGATTTGAGATACAAATGTGTGTGTACTGTAAATCTCGTGCGAGATTCAAAAATGAGAATTTAGTTTGTTAGTGGAGGTGGTTTTGTGGAAATCGGCAATTGCAGTAAGAACCAACTTTCCTTCTCAGTTTTACACAAAGCAAGAGGTAGCTGTTGAAGCTGTTGATATCATTCAGCATGCTTTATTTCCCTTTTGGGTTTTTTTGTTGTTTTTTTTTTTTTCTTCACTTACGGGAATCTGGGGTCTTTCTATCTGACTTATGGAGGTGCTGTTAATTATTTAAACCTTTCATCTTTCTTTAATTTATGTCATAGTGTAAGCATAAATTCCAGTTTTTATCTGTTTCTCATCAAGCTGCATTGCTGTCATTGTTTGTAAGCCTGAGGATAGACAAAACTGTAAAATTAGCTGTGCTTCAGTCTTTGAAAGAAAAAAAAAATACAGATAAAACCAGTCTCCTCAGGACTTGGTGCCTCTGGTAGTTGATTAGTCCCTGCAGTAGGGAAAATTAAATTTTGTGGTTGAGACCCAGCATGCTTGGATGGTTTAATAATGCTGTGGCCATCATCCAATGGCTGACAACCAAGAACTGAGGTACTTTCTGTTCTTTACTCCCTCATGCAACACCTGAAAATCCCGGGGCGAATCAAACAGCAAATTAAAGCTCAAAAAAACCCCTCACCTGCAAAGCATGTATAAGGAACTCATTTTAATGCTTTCAAGCTGAAGTCATTGGGACAGGAGCCCAAAAAAGAGCGACAAAGGTATCTTGGTAAGTTCTTAAAGCACCTTTTCCAATTTGTTGTAACTCCAACCGTGCTTGCTGTTTTAAGGTATTTCTGTTTCCAGTGTCAATCAGTCAGTTAAAGGCAAGTAGCTACTAAAAGCAATCAAGTCACATGAAGCATTTCAAAAAGCCAAATCAGTGATTACCACTAAAGATACAAATAAAAGCTGTGGCTTCTCAAAAGCAGTTGTGTGAGGAATTTCCTCCCAACAGCTAAGCCTAGTCTAGCGCCTTGATTCTTAACTGGCCAGGGTGGTGGTTGGCACGACGCACACATCGCCTATGCACTGGGCTGTCACCAAGGATGACTCCCTGGTGGCCACATCTGCCAAGGGAAAGATGGCTTTGTTACCTGGTAAATGAAAATTCAGCTGTAATGGCATAGGCTCTGTTAACCTGGAGATGAAAAGCAAGAAGGGTTCAACAAAGTGTGAGGTTGGGTTTCGGTTATGCTATGTAAAGAAAATTCTCAAAACAAAAATAATATGAAATTGCATTTTTGTGGCTTGTATAAGTTTTTTGCTACATTGTTTTTAATAAAAAACACAGGAAATTTGGATGGAAGGAAAACAGCCATTTTATACTTCAGTGCTGAGAACATGGTGGATATTTTTCTTCCTAAGGCAAATACCTTTAGTTTCACAGTTTTGGCAAGTTCTGGTTGGAATTTTGCCACTTTTCCCCTTTAATGCTACATTTGTTGGGGAAAAAGGTGACGTTTTCTTTTGGATCAGATATTTTCTCAGAATAATCTTGAAGAAACAGCTGTCAGCTTTGTTCTGTTCTGGTTTAGACTGAGGCTTCAATCACAAAGAGAGCAATTTCTTTCTTCATCATTCACTGCAGTATAGTGTCAGAATGCTGCAGTACAAGTGTTGAACTTTAGAAATTGCAGCATCTTGCTAGTGTTTTACTTGAAGCAGGATGGGGTGGAGGAGAGAAATGAGACCGTGTACTTTAGTGGTAGTTCTTTCAATCTGTTCTTCAATTATAACTTTTAAAATTGTTTCCCTGCCTTTAGATTCAGTTCATCAGGAGCGCTTGGGAAAAAAAAACCCTACACAATCACACTCTCCTGCTTGTTGGTCTTCCTGTGCCATCACATTTGACAGTTTTGCAGCCAGTGGTCAACTTCAGAAAATTTGAGAAAGTAAGAGGAGTATCAAGGCTACTAAGTCTTCAACATTTCTGAAAACAGGCAACTGGATGGGGAAGAGAGAATTAAAATCTTAAATTTGAAGTGTAAGCAATTCCAACTTGGTCCACTTCCCGTACTGAGAGGCTGCTCCATCAGCTATTTTGACTGGCCAAGTGAAGTGAGAGATTATCTCGAATCCACTATGGCATGCTTTAAGTCTGGTTAACCAATCTGGAAACAGACGTAGAACAGCGCTGAGGAAAGTGTGTATATGGAACATCAAAAAAACCCCTAAGGGTACTGAGAGGCTTGTATTTGTGAGTTTAAGACACAGACTTGTAGAAGGGAGCTGGGCTTTTTTTTAAGATGTTCTTTGAAGGCATTTATACATTGTACAATTGGACATCGCTGCATTAGGAAGTAACTGAAACCTGAACTCAGATTTTACCTTCCAAAGCCTTTCTGCTTCATATCTTTAGGGAGCTGAATACATGGGCTGGTGCTCAGAAGGTGTCTAGGTTTAAAATGTTTAAAATCCCAGTGTGGAGACGAAATTTGTAGTTTAATACTATTTATTATTTACCTGCATAGGTATTTATCTCATTCTTTCCTTATGACCAGCCTTCTGCTCCAGCAAATATCCTCACAATTGCTTCTTTTAGGTAGGGATATAATGCCATTCTCAATTTACAGGTGGTGCATCAAGAACAAGACAGGGTAAGTGATGTTCTCAAGATATGTTGTACAAGTTCTCAAGATGTTCTCAAGATGTTGTATAAGACACATATGACACAGTTTAAAATGTTTGCCCTGGATGCAAGTCAACAACTTAATCTGATGTGACAGTTTTTCTGAGCCAGCCAGGTTATCTCTTGTAGTGACTTCTGCACCTCAGGAGTCTGGTAGAGTGATTAGAAACCAAGGAGTCCCATAGGAAAGCAGAAGACATCAGCTCCCAGGGAAGTCAGTGTGTAAACAGCATTTCCTCCCCATGTACAGATGTACACAAGGACCAAAGTACACAATTTGAAAACCACACAATCTTTTTTTCCCCCTTTTTCTCATGTTAAAGTGGTGGGTTTTTTTCGTTTAGTCCCTTTGTTGATTTCAATAAGCAAGCAGCAAGATTTCAATATTCTATTCTGACATGTTTTGCCCACTTTAGGCAGTGTTCTTGTATTTTTACCCAGCCTCCTCTTCCTTGTTTAGTTTTTACCCTAATGGCAGTCTTGAGTTCTCTGCCACTCAGAATGGTTGATGTTGTACATACTCTCAAGGGCATTTGCTAGTGCAGTCATTCCTCGAACTCTCACACCTATTGGTAATGCTGTTTCCACAGGGGTGATTTGCATTCAGTCTAGAATGAAGTCCAGTACGTGCCCGCAACATAAAATGTGCTTGTTATGAATGAAGTATATGCGGAGCCTCTTAAGAATTCACCCAACATAATTAGATACACCCTGGTTCATCTAAATGTTATCCAAAGGCTAAATATCTGAAGCTTTAATTGAAAAAGCTCATTAACTTTAAATACAGCTAAAGTTGTTGAAAAAATCTCAGTGGAAATAGTAGATTCTCCATGAAGACCAAAAATAAAAGCACTTGAGTCTGAAGCTATTAATCATAAAGTTGACTTGCATATTTGTGCTACTTTTGAAGTAAGTCTGAGTGCTTAATTAAAAAAAAAAAAAAGAAAGGAAACTTGTGCATGCATGCTAACTAAATTTTGCTATTTTGTTGCATGTTCAGTGGATCTCAAGTACTTAAAGGAGCCCAAAATAAAAAAAAAACTGCCTGATGTAGGAGCACAGAAGACAGGTCTACCGTCAGCTTGAAACAAACTGATGATTACATATGATACTTATCCACACTGTATTAAACCAATAACCCTTCTTACTGAACGTCACATTAGCAAATAAGCTGCCATCAGAACATTCAAAATGTGTATATATGAAATTTGTTATCACAGGCAATAGAATTTAGTACCCAGAGGCAAGCAACCCTTAATAAAATAAGTAGTCTAGTGTGCAATCATGCAACCAGAGAAAGCGTGTACGGCATGGGTTGTATCAGCAGCAAGTCTCCACCTGGAACAGAAGTGAGGGGAGAACACCAGTCAAAGGTGAGATATTAGTAGAGTTGACAAACTTGCATAATCTTTACTTGTGCTACAGAATGACCAGGATTAGCTGACACTATCACTTGACTTTCAGAAGTATTACTGGGTAGAAAAAAAGCCTGACTGCTGCCAAAGGATTTGGTGTGATACTGGTGTTGATAAAATTAACATGGAACAGTTTGTGTTACTTGTGAAATACAAGTGAAAAGACAGCTTTCACAGCTTCTTCTTTTTATCCTTCTCTTGTGAACCAAAGCAGAAATGAAAATCAACTGGTGCTGTTACAGAAGTGATTGTGAAAGTGGCACCAAGACGGATTCAACGCTACAGCTCTTTTTCTGTTATTCAGATGCACATGACTTAGGCTGGAAGCATACACCAGAAAAATTAAAGAATTAATGTCGGGCAATATTTTAAAGTGTAAATGTGCATTACGGTGTCTAACAAATCTGGATGGGAATTTCACGAGGATTTAAAAAAGCATTCTTAATATCTGATCAGTATTCTTGTACCAGGTTCTATGTGCCAAAACCCAGAACTGACAGGGGTCAGAATTCATTTAAAAATTACTCTAGCTCAACCTAAATAATCAAAAGTCATTACTTTAAAATGATTTCTGTGGGAAAACAGTTATTATAGGACCAGGCTTCAGACCACAACTGTCCTTCTTAAGAGGAATAGCCCTTGCCATTAAAATAAAAATAATAAAATCCCAACCCGGCCTCCCTTTTCTCTTCCTTTCCCATAGAATCTTCAATTAGAAATACATTTCTGACATAGATGTACATAGTAAGTCACTATAATACACTGTAAAAACATTAGTTAGTAAAAATGAAAGTGAAGATAATTGTTTTCAGGAGTTTCAATTTTAAAACCATAAAAATGTAGTGAAATCATAAGAATTATGATAAGAATAAGAGTACTGGAAGAGTCTCTCATTTGCTGATTTTTATGTAGTATTAAAATGACAGAAGAAAAATGAGTAACCATATTTTGACTTTTGCTAAAACTCATTTTCAGAACTCCTAAATGAAAAGAGAAAGCATGACTTAAATATAAAAGTTTGATATAAACTAATTAAACAAATATAAACTACTACATAAATGTGCAATTTGTTTTACAGATAATTAAGCTATTGCCATGATCTTTAGTGATAGAGGAGCTTGACTTATTTGTCCTGTGGCTGGCAGTCCTGCTATTTTCTTTCACATCTCTAATTTTCACACATTCAAGCTCTCAAGAAAATATTATACCTTTGTAAGGATAGTCATTCATAATTCCTGGCTTCTAAATAATGTTTAGGGTTTTTTCTGATAGTAACATGTTGTGAAGGTTAACAAGTTTTAAGACTGCTAAAAAATCTACTAAATAGATTCAGTGTCTATTTATTTAATAGATATTTAGTAGATATTTAAGATATTTTAAGAACACGTGACTGATGCTGTGTTTAAACCTGTCACGTAGAAACCGGGGTCAAACATTTATAATTGCAGATGTTTACAGTTAGCCTCTAAGAATTGTCCTGAGTGCGTGGAGAATATCATTACAAATTTTAGATGCTTATGGCATCTTAAATCAGGCTGCTTACTTAACTGCCTGAACAACTAAATTAGTGACTAATTAGAAGACTCCAAATTAAAAAAAAAAAAAAAGAAAAGAAAGAAAAAAAAAGTGAGCTGTAATTTTCTCTAATGCTGAGGGAAGAAAATTTGTAAATGGGATTGCAAAACCTGATCTGTGGTTCAGAGAGGTCACTTTTACCCTCCTTACTAGCAGATTTTTAGTTAATACTCATTAAACCAGTCCTGTTCATGAAAATATTAGAAGGAAAGGAAAATGCAGGTATTTTGAGTTGTTTTTGATGAAGTTCCTAGTTATATCTAATCTTCATACACCCAATTACTTGGTTGGAATGTGACAAGAAAAGCGAACATAAAGTCTATTTGGCAGTTAATAAATCTGGATTATATCTTTCTCTTGTTGGGAAGGAAATCAAGTATTTTTCAGTCTGGCATTCTTGTATATAGACAAATACAAAACTCTTTCCTGTTTAAAAACATGCAGGAAAAATATTTCAGTATCAAAAATTTGCTGGACTGCTTTATCGAGTCTCTTCTCACTCTAAAGCGAGTTTTCAACCCTCTTCTCCTTGGAGAAGTGATTGGGGGTTTTTTTTGATACTTTTTCTGCTTGTAAGATGAAAGTCCCCCAACCAGTGAACAGAAACTACACCAGTTACCATTTGACCAGACCGAATAGTGTATTCAAGACAAAATGCTTGCAGAAGTGCTCGGCTTAAACACTTATCATGGGAGCTGGTTGACCAAAACACTTCTTGAGTACATTTAGAAAAGCTACAATTAAGGAGCCCAGTTCTACCATCATGCTTAAATTGCAATCAGTTTAAGATGAAAAAGCCCCCAAATTTAATGACTGCTTTGATTCAAGAGTGGTTTTATCCACATGTAGTCAAAGTGAGACAGTACTTGCCTTAAGAATGGAAAGTTACTTATACACAGACTTCCCTGAAGATATTACTTTCGGGTAAACATCCAGCCTTCTTCCATCTTGAAGGGTGGTTTATTTTTCAGTTAAGGCTCAGGTTGCAAAGGAACTGGGTGTGATATTTACATGCCTCAAGGTAAATGTAATAATACACACCTAAACAGTTTTGCTGAAAGGTAAAGCCTTACCTAATCAAACCAGAAATCACACCCCCTGCACCGTACGCTGGAGGCTTTTAAGACCCAGAAAATGTCCAGAAAAATTGCTGATTGTGGAAGAGTCTCCCTTTAGAGAAAGAAAAAGAAATTTTCTAGACGCTTAGTAATTAGCATTAAAAAGCTCATGCTCTTTTTTTGACAAATGTTAAAATAAAAAATGCTTGAGGCATTGCATGAGAAGGATTGTTCTGTACAGTCTTCAGGTTACCAGGCTTTTGGTTTGTTTTGTGCTTTCTTTTTAAGTTTTATGAGGTTTAATGCACATGCTTCAAACAGCAAATGCCTTCCTGAACCCTGAAACTGCCTTTGGAGGCAGGACTGGGATAACACAAACCCAAGAGGAATAAATTTTTCCTAATTTTAAAGTGAGCTTTGAGAAAATGCAAACCAACAAACAACGTAATGAGTGCTGATTGTCTAAAATATGATTGATACTCAGAACTTTGTGCAAGCTTTATAACAGCAAGACTGTCACTTGCTACGGTTATCACTGATGATAGGTTTAAGCTATAGTCCTGGTTGGTCTGGTATGTCATGCTGTGTTCCAAGCAGCAAAGCTTGCTACAGGGACTAATGACATGATGGAAAGGGAGGCAACTAGGGACAAAAATAAATACGAAAGCAGGTTGCTGGAACTAATGAGTAATCAAGCAGTATTATATTTTTCATGTGAGCTCATTCTACAACAAGTGTTGAACAGCAAGGAAATCTGTTTCAGATTAGATGTCCTTGCCAGCCAGACTGAACTCTGTCCCTTGTCAAAGAAATAGGATATGAATTTTGCACAGCATCTTGTGGAGTATTGTTACTACAGAGCCATTGACTTTCCGTACCCTGTTTTTTGTTTTAAGTATTGCTGTCTGAAGGCATTGATGGGTAACAAGAAAAAATGGGTCTCTAGAACTGGATTAAAGTAATACTCGTATTTGAACTATGCAGACGTCCTCTTTGTTCATCATGAGCACAGTTGCTCGTCCAAGGGACTTAAAAGGGTAAGAAGAACATCCTAAACAGTCCTCACCAAATCCTTCAAAAAACCAGAGTTTGCTCTGAAAAGCAATATGGTGAAAAATGTCCCTCTCCCATTTCTAAATTAGATCTATTCTGTGTCTGAAATCAGCTGTATCTGCAGTTTTCTCACTGACCATAAGGTAAGATTTTACTATTTAATGTGTGCGTGATTTGTAGCCAATGATAAAAGACACAATTAAAAAGAAAAGTCCCTGTATATGAAAGAGAAATTGAAGTATAAGCTGGGCTCGGTTTTTTTTCAGACTAATTTCATTCCCTTTTCTGTACTAAACAAAGATCTGCAACTGTAAACATTTAATTAACAATTGTGTTGATAATGCATGAATCAGGAGAGAAACAAGCTTATTGTCCCCTAGCTGGATGAGTTCCTGTGAAATAAAAAGGAAAAAGGTCTATTTCTGTTCAAAAAAACAAGGCATATGTAACTCAGCACAAACATGAAGGAGTTCTCTTGCATACACACCATTTTTACAGTCATTCTTCTGACCATAAACACAATTTCAGATGTAATTTATGGGGTAAAGTGGTAAACTCCACCAAGTAATAAATGAAACACAAAAAGACAGATCACAACCTTCTTGTTAAAGTCACCAAGCCAAAATCTGCTCCAATACACATGTACTATGGGAGCTGCTTCACCATCTGTGAAGAAGGAGATGGGCTTCATATGCAGAAGCTGATAACCAAAACCAGGCGATGATGAAATGACCGTGTGGGTTTATAACTTCTTCAGTGGTCGTCCCTTCAAAATAATCCTTATTTTTCTCATTCGTCTGCAGTAGTAGGGACACTGACACTAACAAATATCAGAAGGAAGAAGTAGAAGGAAAGAACTTAATATTGATACAGGGGAGAAGTGCTGTTTATCAGATGTGTGAAGCAGGTGGGCTTTGAAGCAGGCAGGAAATCATGGATGCTAATTAGGTACATTTTGCTTCATGTTATGTTGTTGGGAAAGGTAGCTGAGAATATTTGGTGTCAGGCTACTGCAGTTAACACAATTTTGATCATGACTGGCTGTCAACTCTATACATTCCCATGGCTGAAGACAGGACCAAAACTATCCTTAGCAAAGATACTTCCTTCATCCTGATCTACAGCAGTGTAAAAAAAAAATAATATTGTGACTGGTCCCCTAGAGTGTGTCTTTTATTGTTTTGGACCAAATAGGAAAAACTGCTGGAGATCCTAAATATTGACTTCCTCAGGTTCTTTAACTTTTGATAGGGTCATATCTTTTACATAGGAAAAATAAATGTCTGGTAGGAGATAAAGAAAGCAAAGAGGCTTGTCATGATTAGTAGCTATGACTTACAGTATGAACACAGGGAACTGAAAAGTGATATCCCTGGGACAGTACTGGTCTGGACTCTTAGGATACATGGTCCTGGAATGGAAGATGTCTCTTTAGAAGTATTCAAGGTTTAGAAATAAGTGAGGGTTCTTAGCTATGGTTTTCACATTCCTGACCTTACTTGAGGCTCTGTTGTCAGTAAAAAAATCACCCCCTGCCGTGGGCAAGGGCATTGGCCCAAGTAATCTGTTGTGTATATTCCACTTATGGAAACAAGATATCCTAGGCCTAGCAGCTATACCTAAAGAAGCTCATACACCTTGTTCCTGTTTGACCTCAACCCCCATAAGCCCATCTTTGTTTAAGCTCCTCAGTCCAAAGTACAAGTAGTCCAGCAGCACATGGTATCAACTTTTCTGTAGTATCTCATGTTATTTCTACCCTGTTTTCTGGGTACGTAATTTTTGAGATGCTCCTCCATTCTAAGTCTTCCTCTAGCTAAACTGTAATAAATATAGGCATTGTGCATCCCAGGATTTACATGAGATTTTGAACCAGAAATATCATAGAAAATCCCATACATGGACAAGCCAGAAGTTTTCATTCTCTCCACCAATTCATCATAAAGCTATGAATCAACAACCTGAATGTGGCTAGATTTCAAAATAACAACAACAAAAATCCCAACCAACAAACCAACTAGACAAAAACTCTCTTAAATATTAAAAAGTTGTCTTTGGTCTAGCAAATTGTTTAACTAAGACTCTGAAAACATGATAAAAATCCTATCTTGTGCCACAGATGCTTGCTGATCTCAGGTATGTCGCTTAGTTTACACACCTTTGTCTTTAAATCAGGATAACACTTCCCCACCTCAAGTGCGTGCGGTGAGGATAAAACTGATTAATCATTACTACCCTCTTGAATATTGGGAATCAGACAGTCCAGTGAAATGAAATCAACCGAGGTAAAATGCAAACCGCACAAGAACATAAACCAGTCTGAAAATATTTCTAAATTTCTACTTGCATAACCTGATAAATTTCCTTAATTCTGTACCTAGTGTTCTGTACCTTAATTCTATACGTAGTGTTATTTTCACAGCTCTGCCACTGATTCAGTACAGAGCCCTTGTTAAGACATATCAGGACTTTGTACTGCTTCCTAATTAATGTCGTCATCCTCATTTTATACCCCTCCTTCTATACACTTGACACTGTACATAGTCTGTAAAGTATACTCAGAATAATCAGTTTTATTCACTGCATATGTAAGGACATGGTAGACATCATAGTATAAAGTAGCAACATTGCAAAGACTACAGGCACGGCTAGATGCAGCAACTGTACTCCTTGGAGTGGATCTTGCAGTTTCTGACACCAGTGAGAGAAGTACCACACCATTTAAACAAAGACTGGGAATTGCTAGTGGCTAGGTGTTTTCAAAGATAGAATTCACAATTACCTTTATCCACCTCACTAGACTAGTGTATTTTGCCACTGATTCCTAGATGGAACTTCTGATCGTTCACGATATTACTGAAAGCTGTACCTTCCTTTCAAATTCTGCATATGACTTTAAGAACCTGACAATGCACTGGTATGAACGTGTTTCAGTAACACTGGGAACACTTGTCTATTTCTTATCCATTTGGGAAAAAAAAAACCATGGATATTTGAGAGTGCATATTTAGTTTGCAGAAGCCCATACTCTTTAATCAAAATATGTTTATAATCATCAGATGTGATGAATGTATAGATAACGAATGTAGGTAACTGCTCTGATTTAGACAAGAAAGGAAAACCTCAAAAATCTCATCTATCATGTCTTTAACTTCCCTGAAATAGCAGTGTGAGTGTACACTGGAAATAGATGCAAGATCATTCCGATGGTCTGATTCAGATTTCATAGCAGTATAAATCAGAAGTTACTCAGAGTACACTAACAACTCAACAGTTTTGTCTCTTTGCTTTAGCTTTTGATTAAATGGAATTTTGAGAAGAAAACACTTTCTACTTATTTTTAAAAGTTATCTACATTTTAGGTCACTAATTCTGCTGAAAAATGTTGATTT